>NW_007255006.1:1822-2622 GCF_000164805.1 Carlito syrichta | reverse complement strand
GGTGGAGTTTATGATTATTTGGAATCGGAATCCCTCTCTATCACCCAGGCCAGAGCACAGGGGCACAATCACAGACACCACGGACTCCACTTGCCAGGCTCAGGCAATCCTCCCACCTCGACCCCTGAGTGGCTGGAACCACAGGCCTGCGCCACCACTCCCAGCTAATTTTTGGATTTATTTTTGATGGCCAATACAAGGTCTCACCCAATGTCCCAGGCTGGTCTTGAACCCGTAGACTCACGGTGACCACTGACCTCTGCCTCCGAAGGGCCGGATTGCCAAGATGAGCCCCTGAGCATGGCCTGTGTTTGTAGTTGTGTTAGTTGGTATTGTTATACTGAGTCGGAGACATGTTTTGTCACCCAGGCCATAGCACAGGTTCCCATTCTCGGCCACCAAGGCCTCCACCACCTGGGCTCCAGGGAAACACCTGCCACGGCCTCCCAAATGGCCAGAATGACAGGCGTGCGCCACCATGCTTGGCTTATTTTGTTGGTTTCTTGTAGAGTCGAGGTCTTACCAAGGTGCCCAGTCTTATCTCAAGCATAGGGGCTCAGGACATCCTCTCACCTTGGCCTCTGATAGCACCAGTGTGAGACCCCATACACAGCCTTCACACCCCTCTTGGAGCCCTAGTGTGAGGCCCACTCCCTTCAGAAGACCTGAAACCCCGGAATGGGCAGCCAGACTCACCCACCAAGCCTGCCCAGAGGGATTGACTGGTGCAGGGGTGTGTCTTTGCAGGGGTCCCTCCCCTCAGCCCCACTCGTTCCCCAGAGTAGACCAACTCGCTCCTC
>NW_007255006.1:0-623 GCF_000164805.1 Carlito syrichta | reverse complement strand
GGGGTCAGAGACCAGCCTGGGAAAAGTGGCATGACCTCTTCTCAGTGACAGGTCCCCAAAATCGAGTCTGGCATGGTGGTCCTCAGAGGCCTGGCTGCTCGGAGTCCAAGGCAGGAAGACCACTTGAGCTCAGAAGGTTGAGGTCCGGGGAGCCACAATTGTGCCATTGTGCCCCAGACCAGCTGACAGAGACTACAGCAACAAAAATGATGCCTCCCATGTTGGTCATGATGAGCGTCCACAGCTCCCCAGGGAAAGGTGCCCATGGAGGAGTACGATGGAGAGATCAGGAGAGGAAGAGCCATCCCTCTGCCATAAGGAGGTAGACAGGGCGACCGGAACCTGGATTGGCTGTGGTGATGCCGGACCCCCTTGAATGCTCTGTGCCCGACAGCCACCCTAGCTTGGTCCATCTGTACCGGGAGCTCACACGCATCTTAACTGTGAAATACAAGTGTGGATGGTAGAGGCAGGTCTTCTGGGTTGCATGGCCAAAGGCATGGGAGAGATGTGCAGTGGCCACCTTTAAATCCTCCAGCAAATGACAGGTGGGAAAGTGCCCTTTCCTCTCCCCTCTCTGAGGCTGTTTTCTCACGCTGGGTGGCAGGGGTGGTGGTGGTAGT
>NW_007255005.1:398996-399533 GCF_000164805.1 Carlito syrichta | reverse complement strand
ATTGCCTAGAATACCTTCAGTAGGATTGGTATAAGCTCCTCCTTAAATGTCTTGTAGAATTCTGCTGGAAAGCCATCTGGTCCAGGGCTTTTTTTGGTAGGTAGTTTTCTTATTATGTAGTCAATTTCCTTGATTGTTATTGCTCTATTTAGGGTCTCAATTTCTTCTTGTTTCAACCTAGGCAGGTCATGTGATGACAGAAAGTCCTCCATTTCCGAAAGATTTTCAAGTTTGTTTCCATACAAGTGTACATAGTAGTCTCTAACGATCTTTTGCATTTCTTCAGGATCAGATATGACTTCATCTTTTGTGTTTCTGATTGTGTTCATTTGGGCTTTTTCTCTCTTTTTCTTGGTCAGTCTAGCTAAGGGACCATCAATCTTGTTTATCCTTTCAAAGAACCAGCTTTTTGTTTCATTGATTTTTTTGTATTATTTTTTTGTCTTCTATGTCCTGGATTTGGGCTTTTATTTTGGTGATCTGGATTCTTCTGCTGAAATTAGGGTTTTTGTGGTCTTGCTTTTCCAGCTTTTTTTT
>NW_007255005.1:377096-397876 GCF_000164805.1 Carlito syrichta | reverse complement strand
TCCTCTCCTAGCCTGGAGGGTTTCTGTAGATAAATCTGCTGCTATTCTAATTGGTCTTCCCTGGTGGGTAGTCTGACCTTTTTCTCTTGCTGCCTGTGGGATTTTTTCTTTCATACCTACTTTGTTTAGGCAAATTATTATATGTTTGGGAGTTGGTCTTCTCATTTGTTTTCTTGCAGGGGTTTTCTGAATCTCTTGTGTTTGAATTTTTTCATCCTTGATGAGATGATGGAAGTTTTCTTGAATGATTTCATGAAATGTTTGTTCCAGCGTGGCCTCTGTTTCTCTCTCTGCCTCAGGAAGGCCAATTACTCTTAGGTTCAGTCTCTTGAAGTGATCATTCATCACTTGAAGGGTTTTTCCTGTCTTTTTGAGCTTCTTTTCTATGCTTTTGACAGTTTGGGTTAGTTCTGTGTTTTGGTCTTCAAGCTCTGAGATTCTATCTTCTGCTTGGCTAATTCTGCTCTCCATGCTTATTAGTTTGTTATTTATTTCCATCACAGTATTCTTTACTGCTGTTATTTCTGACATCAGCTCCTTCCTATTTTCCTCTTGTCTCTCCTCAATTTTTTTAATTCACTCTATTAATGTCTTGATGTTTGGGTTTGTTTCATGTGACCAGTAATTCTGGGGGCTCTTCATTGTTTGTGTTCCGGAATCTGTTTTCTCAGTATCTCATCTCCCAGGGGTCTGTGTGAGACCTATATTCTTCTTTTGGTTTTTCTTCATTTGTGCGGTTTTCCCTCCTCCCTACATTTTCCTTCCCTCCATGTCACTGTCTTTAATTCTGTTATTCAGGGGTAGAGGGATTGCTTTTACTTCTGTTTGTTCAATCTCCTATTATTTATGTATGCCCTCTTACTTTGTTCAGTTCTGGAGTTGCACTGTTGGTTGGGGGTTGTCCTTTTTGCAGTTTTGAGATTTACCTAAGGGGGGAGCTGTGATTCAAAATCTATCTGTAGGTCCTAGTATTTGCCAACAGGTGTATGGATAATCTGTAACCCACTTCCCACTGCCTTGGAATCTGTCTGTGCAGTGAGGCTGTAGATTTACTCCCTGAAATAAAATGTGGTTAGCAGAGGGAAGAGAATGGAGCAGACAGTGGGGGGAAAAGGGGGGTGGAGAGAGAGAGGAGTAAGAGGGGAAACAGATGAGTGTAGCAACAAATGGAGAGAGAGAGAGACCTAAACTGAAACAGTTAAATACAATAGACCACAGCTACAGATTAACCAACTTCCATACAAAAAAAAATAAAGCATACAATGATGCTAACATACAGGCTAACCAGCCACCTTATTGGTGTGCTGTTCCTCTATACAAAGATATGGTTTACAGAGAGGAGAAAAGAGAAGAAAAGGAAGTGGAAAAGAAAAAAAGGAACAAAACAGTAGCAATAGAATTAAGTCATTAAACTAACAGTACCAATCGAGCACACTCTGAGATTTTTCGTTTAAGTCCAATATCCTTCCAGTTCTGATTTCTAGCTGTCCTTTCAAGCTGGTAAATTAGTTCGCAGTTGGGGTCAGTAGCCCCTGGCCTGCTGTGAAGGACAGTTCAGATCACCTTCAGTTCACCATTCAAATCTGGCCTCTGTTTTTCAAGCTTGTTTCTCCCATTTCAGTGTTGTTACCTTGAATCGCCAGCAGATGGTGCTATCTCAGCTGCTTGCCCCAGAGCGGGTGGGGCTGGACAGGAACCCGGCAGAGGCCAGGTTCCTCAGGGCACATGGGAGGAGACCCACGGCAGCCTGGACGTCACGGTCGCAGGAGAGGTGGCAGCGATCCCAGCAGATCTTGCCTGTGGGGGCTTCAAGGACTGAAGTCATGGATCGCCTCAGGCACGGATGGCGCGATGTACTGTGGCTGCCACGGAGGCTGCGGCAGCGCCGGTGGCTGCTGTGTCTGCGCTGCACTGGTTGCCCCAGTGGTGGCAACGGCCGAGCTCCATGTGAAGAGCAGGCTGCGATGTTGGGGTCCACAGCTCCCGGGGAGAGAGCCAGAGACCCTCTGCATTCTTCTTTGCAGAGGGTTTCATAGACCAGGCTGCCCCGTCACCATTTTGCTGGAAGTCTTTCACCAGTATTCTTACTACAAGATTATGAGGGGAAATTTAAGAGAGATACGAAACCAAAATATGGTATATTTTATGTGTTTATGCAATAAAAAATGGAATCTGGAGATTGCCTATAAATAGTAAAGTTTTCACAATGTCTCTTTTCTCATTGTTTATTACATTAACCACTGAAGTTGAAAGGAAACTTCAAGAAAGAATAGTAATATCACAGCCAAAGATATGAGCCCTTAATATCTGGGCTAACCTGTGCGCCTGGGTCATTAACCATTTTTGATGAGTGCCTTCATTATGTTTTCCTTAACAATTTTTTTCTTTTTTCCCCAGTTATAATGGGTCTTTCATTATGCTCTCCATTTTTTTTCTTTTCTCTTTTGTGATGCAACTTCTTGGCTACTATCCAAAGCTTTAGCTTTTTTTCCTTGATTTATAAGAAGAAATTCACTTTCAGATGCTGAAGATAAGACATAAAATGAGGAATTAAAGTGCTCATTAATATTTGTATTTTACTTGTCTTCCTGGACCCACTACATTCCTAGCCCCCTTGCATGTAGGTGGTAGCTTTGGCCAATGGAATACAAGTGGAGTCATGAGTACTGTCTCCCCACTGGTCCCTAAAACCTCTGGGGAGATCCCTTTACTATTAGGTTCACTTTCCTGGTCTAGTGGTTGGCTCTAGAGCAGTATTGCTCAATCAAAATGCAGAGTGAATGCATCTATAATTTTAAATTTTACAGTGGCCACGTTAGAACAGTAATAAAATAGGCAAAGTTAATTTCGATAACATGTTTATATAATACAATATACTATCACTTCACAATGGAACTGATATAAAAATTATCTAAAAGATAGTTTACATATCTACATTTAATACCAAGTCTTCAAAATTCATATTTGTTTGATACTCATGGCCCATCTCATTCCAGAGTAAATCCACATTTCAAGTGCTCAGTGGTCCCATATGGATAATGACTACTCTGCCAAGCTGTGCATTTTTGGAAGGTGAAGTGGAGAAAACACACATCTACTAGATGGAAAGCCCTGGGTCACTGAATAACTGTGGAGAAGCGTCCGACACCACTGACTGACCTGTAATGTGAGTGAGAAATAAAACTTCATCCAGCCACTGAGATTTTGGGGTTTCTCATTAGTGAGTGCATCGTGGAGGATTAGATTGTTGTTCAACAAATATCTGCTACCTTTCCTCTGTCTCCCCTTAACCTCCATGAGAAGGATATACTGTCTTGCCTCACTGGTATTGGGCTTGGCCAGGTGATTTGCTGTGTTCAGTGGAAAGCTGACAGAAAAGACGGTGTGCTAGTGCTAAGTCTAGGCCTTAAGAGAGCTGTGTGATGTTGATTAACATATTTTGAGCTTTTATCTTCTCCTGTTAAAAAATATGGACCATTGAGACCAGCCTGGGCAACTTGGTGAGATCTCATCTCTACAATCAATCAATAAATTAACCGGGTGTGGTAGCACATGACTGTCATTCTGGCTACTTGGTAGACTGAGGTGGAAGGATAGATAGAGTCCAGCAGGTTGACACTGGGATGACCATGAGTATGCCACTTCGCTCTAGCCTGGATGACAGAGTGAGACTCCAACTCAAAAAAAAAAAAAAAAAGGACCAGATGACCCACTGGGACCAGGGAAATTGAAAAATACATTGAACAGCCCTGCACAGAACCTAAAGCCTGGAGTTAGTTCAGCAGAGTCCAGTCGAGATCAGTTGAACATCAGCCAACCTGCAGAGGTATGAGCAAGCAGTGAATGTTCACTGTTGTTTGCAGAGCAAGCAGTGAATGTTCACTGTTGTTTGCAACTGCGTTTAGGGTGAATTGGAATGCCAGTGTTACCGTGATCATGGCTGACTGATAGAACTATCCTAATAGCATTTCATTTCCCTTGAAAGACTGTCCACCTCTGCGCATCCACAGTCCTCGCTTTCTGGTGCTTTTCCAAGGTGTATGTCCGTCCAGCCTTTCTTCTCTTTCAAAGCCCCACTTACCCACATCCTCCAATGTTAGCAGTGGTGTAGGAAAGCTTTTTGTTTACAATTGTTTGCATGTGTAATTCACAGGTTAGCCAACATTGTCTTATAACTTAAGATCTACATGTAGAACCACCTATTTGGTCATTCAGTACATTTTTTTGAAACTGTCGATATGTTCCAGGCACTGGTATAGTCTACAAGGAGGCCATAATGAATGAGAAGAGCTGTTCTCAGGGTACTTATATTCTTTGTAGGGGATACCAAAAAGTTGTAGCATTTCCATAAAGAAAACCAAAGAAGAGTAAGTGATTGGAGATGGGGGTTATTGCTATATAAATGATTTCATAAACTCCTTATTTTATAACTTGCATAAATATAAACCTCTCTATAATCTTTGCCTATTGCTGGAGGCTTATATTCTTATACTTCTCTGTGGCTTCCAACTACATCTACTGAATTAGTTGATTTTAAAGATTATTTTTATCGTTCTATATGTCTTTTTTGTTCTGTCTCACATAGACTGAATTAATTAAATTAGTACCACACAAACCATTTGCACAAAGGCATTTGTGAGTATATAAGGCTTGACTGAAGGTGTTGAGAACACTGAATTATTTTCATCATTGTAACACAATTTACAATTCAGTGTTAGCCATTCCTGATCCTAAAATCTCAGAGGGAGACCCTAGCCTCCTGCCATGGTGTTTGATTGCATTTTCTATCCTTAGTCTTTTGTTTTAATCTCTGAATTCTTATCTTTTTCCTTCAGCAGAAAAATTGAACTGGCTGTCTCCTTTCCCTGGCTTTCAGAGTCTCGCTTTTCAACTAAATAGCTTAAAAGTTATTTTTCTACACATGGAAGCATTCAGGTTTAGAGGAATTACATTATATGCTCAAAGTCACACAACTGCATGACAAAGCTGAGATTTCAGTCTAGTCTATCTGACTTTAAAACTAATGCTTGCAAAAAAGCAAATTTTATAGTCGCTTCAGTTAGGTTAGCCAACACATAACTTTTTTATTTTTAATAAATAAATTCACCTGTTACCTAGAATCTGTCTAATAGGAAACAATTTAATCTAATCACTCCCATATAAACCCAGTCATTCTATGATATAAGAATTTACACACAGACAAATCAGGTCTTAATTCCAAGGGTGGTCTTGTCTGTGGCTATTCTCTGTCCATCGATGGCATCCAAGGAGTTACTTGTCATTCAGCCTGGTCATTAGGAATGACCTCTTTCTTTAACATGTCTATCGCTTATGTCCATTGTCTTTCCATGGTTATTGGCACTGGCCTGGCTCTTTGGCACACTCTTGAGACTCTTCCGGTCAGCCTGCTCACTCTGTCATTTTCACACCCCCCTGGGAAGAATGCATAAATCTCATGTCTTTGCCCAAACAGGACTAACAAGTGGACACTTGGAGAGATTCACATCCCCTTCAGGCACTGCCTCTTCAGCGACCTGGGATGGCAGGCTGGATAACAGGCTCCGGGAGACGTCCACATTCTGATCCCCAGAGCCTGTGACAATGTTACCTCACATGGTACAAAGAACTTTGCAGACGTGATGAAGTTAAGGACCTTGAGATGGGAAGATTATTTTGGGTTATCCAGGCAGGCTCAATGTAGTCACACGAGCAGTTATCACCTCTTTACATGTCTGAGCTGAAAGTCGAAGTTTCCTGCACCTTCTGAACTCTCCTCACCTTTGCCTTCATCTCCACTTAGTCTCCCCTCACAGGAGTAACTCTTGGATTTTTCACCTGTTATAATTTGCCCCTCAGCAATTTAGACTTCAGTGGTTTTTTTATTCTCTTCCTGTAGTATCCGACTTAGTCTCCCAGTTAACTCTTTCCATACCTCTTCTTCCAGCATTCCTTTGATGAAATGCCCTGCATTTCTCTGCTCTAAGAGACTCCAGAGACCGCTGTTTCATCTCTTTTCAAATTGCTCACATGATGTTTTTAATACTCATTGAATTGTTGCTCTCTTCTGATGAAGTGTAACCACGGATTCATCTTACCCCTCGCCGCCCCCTTTAATTCCCAAGCTGATTCACAGCAGGGCAAAGTTCGGTCTCTAACCCAAGCTGAGCCCTCAGCACCACTTCCGACTCTTTCACTTGTCTTCGGGTCACTCCTTCTCCCGTTTGCCACCAAGTATTGCAAGTATGCATCTCTCTTCTGAACCTCTCTTGTTCTCAGTCTCAGTAGATAACACATCACTCCTTTCAACAAGAAGTGAAACCATCGATCAAAAACATTCTATCTTCTCTATTTCTCTATCATTGGCTCAGAGATGTCACAGGAACCATATGCATTGACAAGAAAGAATAAGACATAGTTCCTGCATTTAAGGAGTTAAAACAACATACATGCTCAAATGCAAGACGAGTGCTATATACAGCATATGTTGAAGTTTGTAATGAAGTTTGTAGAGTTTATGGAAACTTTAACTGTATTATTTTTAAATGCATACAACCACTTGGAAGGTGAGTAGATTATTACCCTCATTATATAGACGAGTAAACTGAGACTCAGAGATATCACATAATTTGACAAAGATGCCTGAGTGAAAAAATAGCAGAATCAGGGCTTGCAAGCATGTCTGACTTGTAAAAAAATAGAATCTCTTGTGAAGCTTTGTGTAATACTTTGCTAAAATTAAGTTGACTCAGGAATATTCTATACCTGTTGTCTGGGTTGACCCAAGTCTCTGGAAAAAGGTAAGTCCAGGCAAGCCATCCCAACAGCAGACTATGGACATTACCTCAAAGTATATGCAAAACCTCAGTCATGTGATGTGCCTGTCTTTTCTCAGACCTGGATTGCTGATTTCTAGAGGTTTTTTTTTCCTGAGCAGCAAAGTAAAAATAGGTTAGGTGAGACACCATAGATATATAATTATGTGATTTATTATTAACCCTACCTCTAACTAGTAGCAAAAGAAATAAAATATCAGCAGTAACTGGAAGCTTCTTCAAGCAAACAGGCTAAAATTATTTTCTTTTACTTTTTCTTACATGGCATATTTTTTCTAGTAATGACCTTTTTTGTCAGGGATACAAACTCTTTCCCAAACCTTCCCATGGTTGGAGACTACTTGGCTATGTGAGGTCCTCCCACTTTTCAATTCTTATTTCAATTGCATGCATTTAAAAAAATTTATTCCCATTATAATAAAGTACGATTTCCCTTTCACAGATATCTGAAAAAAGCATCTTCTCAGTGCAGCTTTGATCAATGTGTTTTCAACTACCTAATTAGAAACTCATTATGACTACATTCACTTTTGTGGTTTAAAAATAATGCACGCCACTGGACCTGTTTTTTCTCTTTATTTTGATGCTATTTCCCCTGAAATCTGTCTAAACTGAATGTCTCTTTCTAAATCTGCTATGTAACTCCATCTAATTCTGCTTGCTGACTTGATGCCTTTCTCATCTTCTCCTGTAGATCACCCTTCTGATCGATACTTTCCACTTAGCATTTTTATTTGAGCAGTCTCAGAGTGCATACATCATCCTCTCATTAAAAGTTATACCCTTATGAGAGCTACAACACTTCCTTTAGACCCGACAGCTCAACATTATGTGTCAAAAATATATATTTTGTTCACTAAGTAGTAGGAGCCAGTCCTGCCCCCGCCCTCCCCTGGCAGTTTCCCTCTACTGCCAATCCCTTTCTTATAGTGTTATGATAGTTGTTCAAGGTCTGCTTATGAGTGAGAACATGTGATACTCTGTTCTTTGTTTCTGTGATAGATCACTCAGTATCATAGCCTCTAAGTCCATCCAAGTTGCTGCGAAGTTCACAATTTTGTCCTTTATGGCTGTGTAATATTCCATCACGTATATATAGCACATTTTTAAAATCCAGTTCTCTTTTGATGGGCAGCACGGTTGGTTCCATGTTTTTGCTATTGTAAATAATGCTGTAATAAACATGCATGTGCAGGTATTTTTTTTTATAGAGTAACTTGAGTTTCTCTGGGTATATTCCCAGTAGGGGGATTGCAGGGTCATATGGGAGATAAACTTTTAGATCTTTTAGGAATCACCACACTCCCTTCCACAGAGGCTGTACTCGTTTACACTCCCACCAACAGTGTAGAAGTGTTCCCTTCTCCCCACATCCTCTCCAGCATCTGTTGTTTTTTGAGTCATTGATGATGGCCATCCTGACTGGAGTTAGCTGGTATCTCAGTGTGGTTTTAGTTTGTATTTATTAGATGACTAGTGAGGTTGAGCATTTCTTCATGTATCTGTTGGCTACTCGTATGCCTTCTTTTGAGAAGTGTCTATTCATGTCTTTTGCCCACTTTGTAATGGGACTATTTGTTATTTTTCTTTTTGGCATGTTTGAGTCCTTCATAGATCCTAGCTATTAGGCCTTCGTCTGATATACAGTTTTCACAGTCTACGGGCTGTCTCCCCACTCTCTCAATGGTTTATTTGGCTTTGAGTAGCTTGTCAGTTTGATGAGGTCCAACTTGTCAATCTTATCTCTTATGGCATGGGCATTTGGGGTTTAATACTGCTTGCAGTAATGCCCATTATTGAAATAAATTGACAGCCTAAAACTGCAGGCTTGTGAGATACTTTTGGCCTTTCTGCTTTAACTGATATATATTCTGAGTAGCAATTTCCTAAAACAGTATCTCCAGAATAACTACTATAGGAAAAATAATTTGGGGGGAATCAAGAAAGCAGGACATTATGTACATCTCCCCCCGAATGCTTTTAAAAACAGCAGTTTTTAGTCTGCCTAACCCTGTTTGCTCAGAGAGTCCTTGAATGTGTGGCAGTCAACTGGTATCTAAACTAGATTTTTTTCTATGCCATATTCTCTCTCTATGAAATTGTTTTGAGTAACAAGAATGGACTGATGGTTTATTGGTTGTAATGAGAAGCAAAACCTGGGGAAACACATCCTTAAGTTGAGGTGAGGTGAAGGACTGATGGTTTTGAAATGAGGAAAATATATTACAAAGAACACTGGAAAATTCCTTAGGGCACTCTGGGTGTACATTTTTTTGCTTCAGATTATTTCACTGTGAAATTTTAGTCTGAGCATTCTACCATATTAATTCCAGGAGCCTCTGAACAGAGGGCAACCATGTTTTACCCTGATGAGTCTATAATACTGTGTGTGTGTGTGTGTGTGTGTGTGTGTGTGTGCGCGCGCGCACTCCACATCCTTTTTACTCTTATTGATCTGTGAGGATTGGTGATATGGGGCATGAAAATAAAACTCCAAATCTGAAATCATTCTGGCTTTCAGGATCTTGCACTGAGAAGCTAAATTTGATAGTTCTCTGCTGAGAAGAATGGGTTACTCCTCAAGGCATAATTTTCCTGATGTGACTGACAATGTGTTATGAGACTACTCGGCTTGGTGTTCCTTCATGAGACACTGCTATCCTTTATGAAAGTTAGGATTAAAGAAAAAGGTGGGAGATGTGCAGCCTGGAATTACATGGTTCAAGTTAATCAGGGATATGAGCAAGTACAAACAGAAGGGAAAAGTGTAACATTCTTAAAGGGTATTTAGCATTTTTGAGACTTACCTGAACCAGCTGCATAATTTATCTAATTCACATTCATGAATAAGAAGATGAGAGATCTGGTAGAATACAGAACCTGAAACCAGAGAGGCTTGAGCTAGAATACCAATTCTTCTATTTATCAGTAAAAAGATCTCAAGCAAAATAAGCAAACTTCTTGAGCCACAGCTCGTCACCATGGAAAGAGAAATAATAAACAAAATGGCCTTGAGTTTTTGTGTGGAACATTATAATATACACACAATTGCAAGTATCTGTCTCAGAGTAAGTATTCAGAAATAATCCTTATTCCTCCAACTATCAGAAAAAAGGGGTTATGTGTGGTGTTACTTTGTTTGAGCATACCTATTGTAAGGCTCTTAAGGTCTTACATTTTAAGAAAATCAAATTCTTAAAATTCAGTTATCCAGGAGGATTTTTGAATAGCCAATTCAATGGTATGCACCTAAATTAAAATTTTCTAACACACCTTCCAAAAACTATCAACATCAAGTAAATCAGAGGCCAGTGAATTTTTTCTGTAAAGGGACAAATAAATAATTTAGGGTTGTGGAGCATAGAATCTCTGTCACATCTAATTAACTCTGCTATTGCAGTGTGAAAGCAGCCATAGAAAATGAGTAAACAAACAGGCATGACTAAGCACCAATAAATTTTATTTCAAAAGCAGGTATTGTGGCAGACTTGGCTTGGGAGCTACAGTTTGCTGATCCCTGAAGTCAGAGAACAAATAAAACCACATGAATACCATACTTTCAGTACAATTGTCAGTCAGAGAAATGACATACTACAACATATTTATTAAGCAGAAAGCATGTACATTGATTTTCACCAGAGCTACTTCTCAGATATCCAAATCTGGATCCAGAAAACCTGTGAAAGAGAGCAGAGGGTAATACAAGACCTACAACTGAACTAAGTCAGTGGTAGGAAGAGGAGCTCCATTTATGCAAGTAAATACTGAAAAAGGGTCCTGGTAATTTTGAGCACTGACTACAAGAAAGATACTTAAAGTTGAGGGAGGCCCCTAGGAGGCAGTCTTAGAAAGACAACACTTTGAGGAGTCCAAAGGGAAGACCTTCCTTCTGAAAACTTCTTGCTGAAGAGAAAAAGAGCAAGAGGGTGAAATGAATGATGCTGCAAGACCAAAAAAATTAAAAGAATCAAAAGAGATAACCCCCTCGCCCATCAAAAGAGCCATATATCAAATAAACTGCAAGTTGTAACACTGACAGTAAAAGGGTCTTAAGCTAAGTATCTTTTGCACCACCTAAACTGCCAACCTGCTTACAAAAACTCAGAAGGACCAGCAGTTTTATATATACAGTTGTCTCAGTCAGTTTTCTGTTGTTTATTACACAATACCTGAAACTAGGTAATTTATTGAATTAAAGGAAAGGAATTTACTTCCTACAAGTATGTGCAGTCCAAGGTTGAGGGGCTACATTTATTGAGGGCCTCTTTGTGGGCGGGAACTCTTTGCAGATCCTGTGGAAATGCAGGGCAACACATGGCAAGGCTAGCGTGAGTCTCCTCTTATTATATACCCTGTGATAATTTAATAATCCATCTGTACCTGAAGGGATTAATTCATTCATGGGGATCCTCATGACCCAATTGCCTCGTAACGGCTCCACCCCACAGAGTTGCCATCTTGGGGATTAAATTTCAGCATGAGTTTTGAAGAGGAAAAGTATTCAAACCATAGCAACAATATAAGAAAAAAATAGAATATGTAGATATAATTTTTTAGATGAAGACTATTCCACTTCCTTCACTACGAATCAACCAGGATGAAGAAAACTATAATATGTAATCCCATACTAAAGCATATTTTCTCAAGCACCATGTGAAGAAACATCTTGTATCAGATGTTCAAAGACTAAATATAAAAAATGAACACAAACAACATGAGTAAAAAATTGAGAATAGATTGAATTCAGAAAAAATGGAAAAATTGTCAAAATCATATAAGATATGAAGACTGATTTGAAGGCCCTCACAAAAAATAGATTTGAATTAAAACTATAAGGTATGTTGAAGAATTTTTTTTAATTAAAAAAGCAAAAATATTCAGAGATAAGTTGAAAAAATTTATTTTAAAGATGTGGGATACAATTCAGGTCTAGGTATACAAGTGATCATTATACAGGTAAAGTTTTAGCCTCCCTTTGGTCCCAGTTCACCTGGTTGAAGATCAGCTACACTTATTGATGTTACATGCCCTTGCCCCCATCCCTGGCAGTGTCCTGCTACTGCCAATCCCTTTCTTATTGTATTGTGGTAAACGTTCAGGGTCCATCTATGAGTGAGAACATGTGGCACTCAGTTCTATGTTTCTGTGATAGGTCACTGAGTACTATAGACTGTAAATTCATCCATGTCACTGTAAAGTCCATAATTTTGTTCTTCTTTATGGCTGTGTAATATTCCATCATGTATATCTACCATTTTTTTTTTTTTTAAATCCAGTCCAGTTTTGATGGGCAGCACAGTTGGTTCTATGTTTCTGCTATTGTGAATAGTGCTGGAATAAATATGCCTGTACAAGTATCTTTTCTGTAGAGTGATTTAACTTCCTCTAGGCATATTCCCAGAAGGTGGATTGCTGGGTGGTATGCAAAGTCAATTTCTAGTTCTTTTAGGAATTGCCACACTGTTTTCCTTTGAAGTTGAACTAGTCTGCAAATTAAGAGTTAAAAGTGATCCAACATATTTATGACTGGAATCCCTGAAGATGGAAAAATTCAGTACTGACAAAGAACTAATATTTAAAATTCTAATGCAAGAAAGTTTTTCTGAAATAAAATTTGTATGTATTAAAAGGACCTACAAGTATCTGGTAAAATTGTCCCGTAATTATTAACTCTGATATATATTTGAGTAAAGCAAGTAGCTATAATCTTCAAGGCATCCAGAAAAGTGAAATGTAAATCAAGGCACAAAAGGAGTATTGTTTTCAAGAAAATAAAAAAATGGAAAGGTGAGCCAAAAAGTTTATGTCCATTTATGTGATCTGTTAAGTATCACAGCTATATAAACATATTTTTAAACATGTACTAACTCAAGGAATGTTGTATTCTTACTCCCTTTCTGGGAAAACTTCTTGAGAATAAACTTTAGCCAACCAAAAACAACCAAAGCAATTCCAGCAAAATAAGTAATTTAATTTTGAATATAGAAGGAACAAAGATGAGGATGAGGTTGAAGAATAATATGTAAATATTATTCTTAGAAAGTAAAGGCATCCAAAAGTTAGAGGAAAAAAAAGGTGAGAAAGAAGTAGAGTAAGCTTATTTATTGTTACATAAGCAATATGGGAGAGTCAAAGAGTATCAGTAAAAACAAACCAATAAATCAGATGGTAAAGATCAAATACGAAAATAGAAGTCCATGAATATTTTATAATTATATGTGTCAAAATGTAAACATTTCTAAATTCCAAAAGAAACAATATTAAAAACAAGAAAGGCACATGATAGATAAAGAATCTGAAAAATAACCACAGTACATATAATATCTATAACATTAAAATTTATCACTCATGCTAGTAAATGGAATAGATTTAGTCAGTTATCAAGTGATTTTGAATTTGAATCACAAGCGGACCCACCCAACTGTATGCTTTATTCCAGAGCCAAACCTAAAATAAAATGATTTGTAAGGAGTGGCATAGGAGGGGCAACCCCCTTCCAACAAAGTCACCCAGAATTATCTTTTGGAGGACAGGTCCCTTGCAGTACACTTGGAGTGTGGCAAACAGATGACTGGTTCTTTCACCATGAAGTTGCACCCGCCCACATTACGCTGAGTGTTCAGCAGTTTTTGATTAAAAATTACATGACTCCTATACCCTATTCTCCCTACTCACCCAATCCTCATCCCGAGCAACTTTTTGTTGTTTCCCTGGATGAAAAAAATCCTCAAAGGGAAATGTTTTGCTGATGTAGAGGTAAAACAAAAAATGACATCAAAATGGGCAATTTCAAAAACTGTTTTGAGCAGTGGAAAAAGAATCTCAATGGGTGAATTGCATCAAATGGAGAGTACTTTGAAGGTGACTGAAGCATAAACTTGTAAGAATAAATATACAATGCACAATTTTTTATAAATAGTTTCCAGTTTTTTTGAGTCTTCCCTCATATAGGAAGAAGAAAAGGTATCCAGACAAATGAAAGTAATAAGACATGAAAAAAAATCAGATTGCAATTCTGATATTAGTAAAATTAATTTCAAGGGAAAAGAGTATTAAATATAAAGAAGAATACCTATAAATTCTAAAACTATAAATCTTAGTGACGGTATAATTATTATGAATAACTTTGAGCCAAATAACACAACTACCTTTACAAATCAAGAGAATAATTAGGCATAGCTAGAATCAAACTAAGATCAAATTTTAAGATACCAAATCTCAGTATGAGACAGATTAAATAACAGAAATATAAGTAAGATTTTAATGACTTAAACAAACTAATCAATAAATTAGATCTTCTGGAAATGTATCTAATGATACTGATAACCAGATAATCCAATCTATTTTCAGGTGTGCATTGGGCATTTACAAAAATCAATTCTATATTAAGTCACAAAGAGTATCAGAATGTTTTGTAAATATGACAAATAACACTAACTCATCATAATAAAATAAACTAGAAATTGATAAAACATTCTTTCATATAAATATTAAAATTTACTTCCATTAACAACTTTTAGAAAAATACAAACACATTTTAAAATTATCTGATGAAAACACTACATATGTGAATCTATAGATTATAAGTAGGGAGTGACCTATGAAAAATATTATAGTCTTAAACACATATTAAAATTAAAGAATGAAAATAAATGTATTAAATTTCCAACTCAAGTAACTATATATAACACAATAAAATAAATGAAAGTCAGTATATCTAATTAATAAATCAAATCTTGGCTTTGAGGAAAAGTTAACAGAACAGACAAACTAGTTAATTTATTTCACTTCTCAAAATCGGAGAAGTCACAAATATGCAAAACAAGTATTCACAGTGTAGAAGTAGCCATAGAAACATAAAACATTTAAAAACAATCAAGAGTGTATGTTGCTGACATTTAAATGAAATGGACAATTTTCTAGAGACATGTGGTTTACTTGTTTAATTGAACCCACTAGAAACAGAAAGTTTAAACAAATGAATTTTATATAAGATTAAAAAAAATAATCTTGTTATCAAGAAAAGAATGGCAAGAAAAGTCTATCAAATATTTAGACTCCAAGTATTTCTAATGTTACATAAATTGTTTCGGCGCATAAGAAATCAAGGGAAATGTCCACACTATTTTTATGGAGCAAATATAACATTAATACCTAAGTCTGGTAAAGAAAGCACACAAAAAAATTAATAATCAATGTAATGCATAAACATCAATGCAAAAATGCTAAATAAGATATTAGCATTAGAATCCAGTACCACAATAAGAAAACAAAACAACATCATAACCCAGTAGGGTTAATTCCAGGAATGTGTGTTTGGTTTAATAATTGAAGATCTTTTAATGTAATGTAGCATATTAATAGGTTTAAGGAAAAAACAGAATTGATGAACACAAGTATATATTTTATACCTATATTATATATGGCGATATATTCGATATAAGTATTAACATGTCTATCCTAGTGTTAAACTGGTGTTTTGTTTAATGGGGAAACAGTCGATGCTTATTCACTTCATGGTTACCAAGGCAAGAATGCTAATTATATTTACTAATATTTAGTATCATGCTGGAGATGCTAGCAATTGAAATTAGATAAGAGCCGGGCTTGGTGGCTCAGCCTGTAATCCCGCGCCTTTGGGAGGCTGAGGTGAGTGGATTGCTGGAGCCTGTGGGTTCGAGACCCGCCTGGGCAGCAAGACCTCATCTCTACAATAAATCAAAAAATCAGTCGGGCGTGGTAGTGCATGCCTGTAATTCCGACTACTTGGAAGGCTGAGGCGGAAGGATCGCCGGATCCCAGCAGGTGGAGGCTGCGGTGGCCGGGAGCGGCCACTGCACTCCAGTCTGGGTGACCAAGTGAGACGCCAACTCAAAAAAAAAAAAAAAGAAATTAGATAAGAGAAACCTATTAGCGTTATAAGAATTGTTTAGGCACGGGGCTCGGTGGCTCAGTCTATAATCCCAGCACTTTGGGAGGCCGAGGCGAGTGGATTGTCCGAGTCTGAGGGTTCGAGACCCGCCTGGGCAACTTGAGACCTCGTCTCTACAATAAATCAAAAAATTAGCGGGACATGGTGGCGCGTGCCCGTAGTTCTGGCCACTTGGAAAACTGAGAAGGAAGGATCGCCAGAGCCCAGCAGGGCAAGGGTGGGATGGCCAGGAGCGTGCCACCGCACTCCAGTCTGGGCAAACGAGTGAGACTACGACGCAAAAAAACAACCAAAAATAATTGCATAAGAATTAAAACTATCTGTATTTGATGATGATACAATAGTATGCTTAGGAAATACTGGTGAGCCCATGGTAAAACTCAAACAGTAAAATAATTCGGTGAGACATCAGGTATAAGATTTACATACAGAAATCAATAACCTTACATTGCAAGCAATAACCAGACAGGGGAATACTAGTAGAGAAGCTCTACTTACCACAGGGACAAAGATGAAGCAATAGGAGTAAACTTAACAAAAATTTTGCCAAACCTGTGCGAGAAAAACGTTCTAACATCCCAAAAGACAGAAAGGTAGACTTATCAAAATAGACAGTTTTGACTTTGCAACAGAATGTATTGCTATAATGCAGATGTCAATTCTCTCTAAATTAATTTATAGTTTTAAAGCAATTCCAATAAAAATGGAAAATTTTAGTGAAGTTAGACAGATTGATAATAAAACTAACGCTGAAAAATAAACATGTGAGAACATGCAAGAAAACACTGGAAAGAAAATAAAAACAAAAACCTACAAGAGCCCTGCTAGGTTTTAAAACATGCTATAAGCCTCTTGTTTCATACTCAGTGATCTGTCACAGAACCAAAGAACAGAAGACCCTGTGTTCTCACTCATAAGCAGACCTTGAACAATGATCATAAACCTGTAAAAAAGGGATTGGCAGTAGTGAGAAACTGCCGGGGGTGGGGTGGGGGGGGTGGTGGAATTGGTAGTTGAGGGAAACTGCCAGGGGAGGGAGGGGCCCACCTCATCCACAAGGGTACCTGCATAACGAACGTCTGTATACCTCATCCTGAGTTGTACTCCACATCTTTAAAATAAAATTTTTAAAAATGTGCTCCTGGTTCCTCAGTGTCTAGACAGCCCCATGGAATAGAGCAGGAAGTCTAGAAAGAAGCAAAAGCCATATGGAAATTTGGTTTACAATGAAGGTGAGGTCTTGAATTACTTAGCAAAAGTAGACTTTTTAATAAATGTTTCTGGACTTTTGGGAGAAAAAAAACCCAGTAAAATTGAATTTGTATCCTCAGTTTATGTAAGAATAAACTCCAAATGGATAAGAGTTATCACGTAAAATAATAAAACCCTATAAGTACTATAAGAAAATGTGAATTCCTATATAACTTTGGTGTAGACAAAGATTTTCTAACTATGCCTCAAAATTTAGACTCAGAGAAAACAATGAATGATTTGACTACATACAGATAGAAAAGCTTTGTATGCAAAATTAAAGTCAAATGACATAATAAAATAAAGTTTGTGCAACATATGTCTCAGGTAAAAGGGAATGAGTCCTAATTTATATGAACTCTTAAAAATTGATAGCAAAATTTGGCAGAAGCCATAAACAGAAAATTAATAGTGGAGATATTAAAATAGTTCTTAAAATATTTAATTCACTTACAATAAAAGAATTTGAAATTAAAATAATATTTCTCAGCTATCAAATTGGTAGTAGTTTATAAGTTCTGCTGGAGTTACCTCTTCCTGGGCTACAATCTGGAACCCCCCCAGTGTGGTAAATTTGGGTAACTGTGAAAGTGGCCTCATTTGTTTCGCACATTTAAGAGAACACTATTCTTTGCTGTTCAAAAGCCAGGGTTTCTTGTATTTTGTCTGTTAATTTCAGCAGGAATAATAAACTCTGTCCCTGTTTCTTTATTTTTCGTGAGAGGTCTCTTGGACTTGAGCCACAGCTGCTTGTTTTACCTGTAGATGTTTACACATCAGTAGAAAAAATCAGCGGAAGAATGTCAAGCTCACTTTTAAGGAGAATTGTCTCTCTGTTCGAGGGCCTTGACATTTAATGCCCTAGCTGACGTGGTTGCTTGCTGATGGTTTTAAACATCTATTTATTTTTCCAGTACTGTACTTCTTCTTAGCATAACAACTGGTCTGATAAATGCTTTCCCGCTATAGGCAGAGGCAAAAGACTCAGCCAAGATTTCTTTCTGATGTGGCCTCCTCCCTTATCCTTGCTAGTCTTTTCCTTCTAGAATTCTGATTAGATATGATTGGACATTCTCAATGTTTCCTTTATGCATCATAACATCTCTCTTTTATATTTACCATCTTGCTCACTCTCCCTGTTAAATTATTTTTTATGATCCACTATTTTATTTATAATTTGTCTTTAGAGGGCTAACCTGTCCACTGAGTTGTAAATTTCAGTCAATATAATTTGTTATTTTCACAATTTCTATTTAGTTTTTTTCCCCAAATATTCCTGGGTCATGTTTGATAGTCTTTTATTTTTTGTCATACTTTAGTTTCTTTTATTTCTTGAAACATATTTTATATATTTTGTCTGATAATTCCGCTATCTTTGGACTTTTTGACTCTGATTGTTTAGGTTGTTGTTTATGTAAAATTCTTGTTTTAATGATTTACTTTCTTGGTGTTTTAAAATTTTCACTTACTGTTAGATAATTTTCTTGGAATTCCATCTGTAGGAATTCCTTGATCCTGGTTTTAAAGAACATTATGCCACAGGGCATTTGCATTTTTTCTTTGGCCTGGTAATGGTAGTATGACAAATTTGCACTTTGACTTTTGTGAGGAGTAGCTCACAAGTAGTGTGAGTTCAAACTGAAAAACTCCATGAGTGTTGGCTAGAAATTTTAAAACATAATTTTTCTCCCCTCTACCCAAAACCTAAAATTGAACAGAAACTTTTGTTAATTTTTATCTCCGTGTTTTTAGTTTATCACCTGGTCATGTCTCTCTTCTGGGAATTTACGTTTCATTGAGGGTTATTGGTCTGACCTCTTGTGTTGATTGGGCACCAAGTCTTTTCTCTTGCTCCTGAGAGGTGTAAGTGCCTGGCCTGTTAATATCCAAGCTCCCAAGTATTCAAGATTAGAAGGCGGCTTCAATCCCATGAGCAAATAAAGAGCTCATTTATATTTAGGCATTATGCTCTTGGATATTTGGGACCTTAGTTTCCCTTTTATGGCAAGTTTACTCATTATTCAAAATATAATTTATTTACATTATTTGCGTTATTAAATATGCAAAATATAATTATTGAAATTTACATTTCTTTGATGATCAGTGAGGCTGAACACTTTTTCATGTATCTGTTGGCAGCCCATATGTCTTCTTTTGAGAATCGTCTGTTCATATATTTTGGTAACTTTGTAATAGGGTTGTTTGCTTTTTTCTTCTCATCACGTTTGAGTTCCTTGTAGATCCTAGATGTTAGGCCTTTGTCAGACATACAGTTGGCAAATATATTTTCCCCGTCTGTGGACTGTCTCCCTGCTCTCTTGATGGCTTTCTTTGGCTTTGCAGAAGTTTGTCAGTTTGATGAGGTCCCGTGTATCTGTGTTATCTTTTATGGCATGGGCACTTGAGGTTTTGATCAGGAATTGGTTGCCAGTTCCAATTTCCATAAAGGTGTCTCCTGCATTCTCTAAGGTTCTTATAGTTTGAGGTTTTACATTTAGGTCTTTAATCCATTTAGAGTTGATTTTTGTATATGGTGATAGGTAGGGGTCATGTTTTAATCTTCTGCATGTGGTCAGCCAGTTTTCCCAGCTCCATTAACTAAATAGGTTCTCCTCTCCCTAGTGGTTGGTGGTGGAGATTTTGTCAAAGATGAGTTGGCTGAGAAATTGAAGTTTTGCTTCCAGGATCTCTATCCTGTTCCATTGACCTATATGCCTGTTCTAGTACCAATAACAGGCCATTTTGATTATTGTAGCCTTATAACAAAGTTTAAAGACTGGAAGACAAACGAGCAGCCAATGGATACATGAAAAATTGCCCAGCCTCACTAATCATCAAACAAATGCAAATTAAAAACACACTGAGATACCACCTAACTCTAGTCAGGATGGCCATAAATCAAAAAACAACAGATGTTGGAGCGGATGTGGGGAAAGGGAACACTTCTACACTGTTGGTGGGAGTGTAAAGTTGTATAATCTCTGTGGAAAACAGTTTGGTGACTCCTAAAAGATCTGAAAACCAACCTTCCGTATGATCCCACAGTCCCCCTACTGGGAATATACCTGGAAGAATTCAAATCACTCTATGAAAAAGATACCTACACTTGCATATTTATTGCAGCATTATTCACAATAGTAAGAACACGGAACCAATTGTCCTACCCATCAAAAGAGGACTGGATAAAAAAAAAAGTGGTACATATACATGATGGAATATCATGCAGCTATAAAGAAGGACAAAATTATGCACTTCACAACAACTTGGATGGAATTAGAGTCTACAATACTGAGTGATCTATCACAGAAACAAAGAACTGAGTATCACATGTTCTCACTCACAAGTGGACCTTGAATAATTATTGTAATATTATAAAAAAAGGATTGGTAGTAGCGGGAAACTGCCGGGGTTGGGAGAGGGATTGGCAGTATTGAGAAACTTCCAGGGGAGGAGGGGTACACCTCATCAACAAGGGTACCTACATAAAGAACATTTGTACACCTAACCCTGAATTGTACCCCACATCTTCAAAATTAAAAATTGAAAAAAAGAAATTTTAAAAATAATTGTTCAAATGTAACTTATTTTTTTTTGAACTGGCAGTGTATGTACAGTACACTAGTCTACCTTCTAGTCTCCAATGCTGCTAGAAACAGAAGTCTCTCCAACACACAGTGTCACATTGCAGCCCAGATTTATTTTTTATTTTTTTATTTTTTGAGTTGGAGTCTCACTCTGTTGCCCAGACTGGAGTGCAGTGGCCG
>NW_007255005.1:348184-377029 GCF_000164805.1 Carlito syrichta | reverse complement strand
GTCTCGAACCCGCGGGCTCAGGCAATCCACTCACCTCAGCCTCCCAAAGGCGTGGGATTACAGGCTGAGCCACCGAGCCCGGCTGCAGTCCAGATTTATACTAAATCCCAAATACTATCATGTCTCTCACATATTCAAATCATTTGAGTCTTTGTAAATGTCTTCAAGACGAAGGACTTATTTCTCATTAAGGCACCTGCTCTCCTTCATGATTTGATCCTTGTTTAGCAATTTAGCTTGATCATATAGATCCCTTCCTTCCGGATCTCTTTTCTGTTGAAATGCTTGTATTTCTCCCCTTGCAATGTGATGTGTCAGACATTTTGTACCTTCACTTGATTCACTCTCAGCCAGAGGTTTAGCTGGATTTTTGTTGACTTGCCTAAGTGACTCTCGTTCTCGGGACTGAAGTGATACGTTGAATACAAATGCTTTTTGGGGAAGCATTCTTTGATCTGCCATTCTCTCCCTTTGAATTCATCATTTTTCATCAGCTTTCTGACCACTTGTGGTCTTTATCTAAGAGTGAATCAGTAGAGTGAATCATACTGAAAACATATTGATAAAGTCTTCCTTGTTTACCTACTTGTCCATAGTGTCTGCTGTAGCACTTTCCACATAACAAGTCTGATAAATGTTTAATCAATGAATATCCTTGTTGAAATCTTATTACATAATTCAGAAGCTTTAATTCTTGACTTTTCTTCACCACCAGTTTCTACAGAGAGCTTGTAAATAATAATAATATATACTAGTGGTTTTGAGGGATACAACAGTCCCTCCCTTCTTGGCAGGGGAGATGGATGAGTGAATCCATGGATAGTACCAAACCTACAGACATTATGTTTCTTCCTATGCATCCTTTCCTATAATAAAACTTAATTTATAAATTAGGTGCAGTAAGAGAGTAACCACAATAATAAAACAATTGCAATATCACACTGTAATGAAATTTCTGTGAATGCTGTCTTTCTTAAAAATCTTAATGCTTTTGGACCACAGTTGATCCCAAGTAACTGCAACTGCAGAAAGCAAAGCTGAGGACAATGAGGGCTACTGTATTTTCACAATACCCTTTCCCACACGTGGTCTCGTATGTTAAAAGCGGCATAACCTGAATTTCAAAGAGGTTTTATTAAAATTCCAAGGCCAGGATTAGCCTGCCCTGCACTTGCCAGTCCATCAGAATCATGTAAGGCTCAGTGACTGCTAATGCTAAGGTGGCAATGTTAATAATGGTGTGATTCTGCTGTTTGCTGACATTCTACATATTTCTAGTTTTTTTTCAAATTTTTTCATCGAAACTTTTATCTTGCTTCACAGTTACAAAAAGTTTTGGTCTAATCAAAATTGTGTTATTCATTTTTTTGTAGTGCAGCTTGAGTGCTACAAAATCAATTTGATATTAATATTTTTCTCTTTGAGGAAGGTCATTTTCTCAGTGCTTTGATAAAATATAAAGAGACTTGATTATCAAACCCTTTCTCATGATGCTTATGAAGAAAAGTTCAAAATTCATATGTCAGAGTCAAAGACTAAGGCTATAACGATATTTTATTAGGTAAAGATGTATACTTTGAGCATTACTCAAACACGCAGGAGCTAAATGGAGGGGGATATTTGATCTCCTTGAGAACTGGCTGTAGTGGTGAACAAGGGGATTCCTGAAAGCAAGGAATTCAGAGAGAAAACACACAATAAATACAGAGATCATAGTCTACCTCAGTCCACCTCCAAAAGAAAGTAGCAGAGTGTTTGAGGTCAGGACAGAGCCCAGAATGGCTTACTTTTTAATAACTTGAGATGAAATCCACATAACATAAAATTACCCTTTGCAAAGCAAACAGTTCAGTGGTATTCGGTGCCCTCCCGGTTTTGTGAAACCACACCCTCTCTTCGGTTCCAAAACTTTTCACATCACTTCAGAAGAATATTCTTATCCTGCATTCAATAAGAAATCACTATTTTCTCCTTCTGCCATCTTCAGGAACCCGCTAGACGTGTTCCATCTGTCTGGATTTGCTTGCTATTATTTTTTTAGCTCACATAAAAATAATTTTAAAGTTGTGACCTTTTGATGTATGTCTGGCTGCTGCTGCTACTGCTCTTCCTCCTCCCTCACCCCTCCTCCTTCTTCTGAGTTGGGGTCTCACTCTGTCGCCCAGGCTGGAGTACGGTGGCATGATCACAGCTCCGCACAGCCTCGACCTCCTGGGCTCAGGTGATCATTTTGCCTTAGCCTCATGAGTAACTGAGACTACAGATGAGTGACACCATGCCCAGCCTGTGTCTAGCTTCTTTTACCTAGTGTAATGTTTGAAGGTTCAGCCAAGCAATAGCATATATCAGTTCTGCATTCTCTTTTATGATAAAATAATATTACATTGTGTATGTATACCACACAATGTGCCAATCCACTCTTCCATTGCAAATAGTGCTGCTATGAAGACTCAGGAACAAGTATTTATTTGAGTGCCCGTTTTCAATTTTTAAAAAAATCACAGCTATCCTAGTGACTGTGAACTGATATATCATTGTGGTTTTGATTTGCGTTTTCTTAATGACCAGTGATGCTGAACATCTTTTCATATGCTTGATACCCATATATGTTATTTAAATAAATGTCTATTCAAATCATTTGTCCATTATTTAATTGGGTTGCTTGTTATTTTGTTGGTGAATTTAATTGCTCTTTATATATATTGGGTACTAAATCTTATCAGATATATGATTTGCAAATACTTTCTCCCATTCTGTAGACTGTCTTTTCACTTTCTTGATAATGTCCTTTGATACACATAGGTTTTTTTTTAAAATAATTTATCTGTTTTTTTCTTTCATTGCTAGTACTTTTGGTGTTAAATCTCAGAATCCATTGCTAAATCCAAAGTAATGAAGATTCGCCTTTATATTTTCTTGTAACTGTTTTATAGTTTTATCTGTGACATTCAGGTCTTAGACTCATTTTGAGTTAATTTTTTGTACATGATTTGAAGTGGGGGTCCATATTCAATATTTTGCATATTTTATCAGCAAAATTTATTGATAAGGCTATTCTTTCCCTACTGAATGGCCTTGGCAACTTTGTCAAAAATCAGACTCCAAATGCATAAGTTTTTTCTTTTAGACTCTCAATTCAATTTTATCGGTGTGTATATTTATACTTAAGCAATATTACATTATATAGATGATGCTTGATTTTCATCTGTGGGTACCTACGTGAGCATCTTATCAAAGAAGATGAGCATTTCCCTTCCTTCTATCAAATGATGGAAAAGAAGGCATAACAGAGTATCCCTATCTTTCCTAATTCTAATGCCTGCCAATTACCTGTGAGAACAGATGGAAAAATATGGGTGATCGCATCCATAAAATCAAACTGGAGTATTATGATATAGTAAAAAGAAAATGGGCTTTGTCATCCAACATATTTAGACCAGAGACCCAGTTACAGCGCTAACATCAGGGGCATGTAATTGCAACCTTTTTGAACCTTAGTCTATATTTCTGTTAAATGTGGATGAAAATACTTATCCTCTGGTATGATATCCTATGGTAAAAAGTAGGCAAAACATAAGTAAATTTTCCCTAGTTCAGTGCCAGACACAATATGGTTATGGAAAAAAAAATGCTATCAATTTTTCTTTTTCTTTTTTTTATTTTTTAGCAAAGAGAACCTATGTAGAGAACTATTCTGAACTTTAAAAAATAGTCTTCTGCAGACTTTAAAAAACAGCCTATCTTACTCTTTTTGAAAGACACTTTCTAGGGAAATGGCATCTTACTTACTAACCATTATATTTTGGCCTTTACATTTTTCTCCTAATTCTAGGATTGGATTGCTCTTGTCTTTCTGGCTCCCTTGAGTGTGACATTAGACTATTTACTTGAGATCCCTCTATTTTCTTAACAGGTGCATGCAGTGTTATAAACTTCTCTCTTATCATCACTTTCATAGTATCTCAGGGGTTTGGTGTGTTGTGTCTTTGCTTTCACTTGTTTCTTTTTGTTTGTTTGTTTTTAGAGATGTTAGGGTTTTATATATATAAAACTTAGTGAGGCTGAGCACTTTTTAATTGTCTGTTGGCTGCTCATATATCTTCTTTGAGAACTGTCTATTCATATCTTTTGCCCAATTTTTAATGGAGCTGTTAGTTGTTTTCCTTTTGGCACATTTGAGTACCTTGTAGATCCTGGATGCTAGGCCTTTGTTAGATGTTCAATTGGCAAATATTTTTCCTATTCTGTGGGTTGTCTTCCCACTCTCTTGATGGTTTCTTTTGCTTTGCAGAAGCTGTCAGTTTGATGAGGTCCCACTTGTCTATCTTATTATCTCTTATAGCATTAGCACTTGGGGTTTTGATTAGGCATTGCTTGCCAGTTCCAATATCCATAAGGGTGTCTCCTGCATTTTCTAATGTTCTTATAGTTTGAGGTTTTATGTTTAGGTCTTCAATCCAATTAGAACTGATTTTTGTGTATGGTGATGGGTAGGGGTCTTGTTTCAATCTTCTTCATGTGGTCAGCCAGTTTTCCCAGCACCACTTAAAGAACAGATCCTTCTCTCTCCAGTGGTTGTTGGTATAGGCTGTCAAAGATGAATTGGTTGAGAAATTGAGGTTTTGCCTCAGGAATCTCTATTCTGTTTCATTGGTCCATATGCCTGTTCTTGTACCAATATCAGGCTGTTTTGATTATTGTAGACTCATAGTAAAATTTGAAATCTGGAAGTGTGATACCTCCTGCTTTGCTTCTTATGCTAAGGATTATTTGACTATTTGTGGTCATTTATGTTTCCTTGTGAATTTCTGTATTGTCATTTCCAAGTCTGAGAAGAATGATGTTGGTAATTTAATGGATAATGCATTGAATCTGTAGATTGCCTCTGGTAAGATGGACATCTTAACAATGTTGATTCTTTCTATCCATGAACATTGGATATTTTTCCATTTGTTTGTGTTTGCTTGAATTTCTTTGAGCAGTGTTTTGTAGTTTTCATTGTAAAGGTCTTTCACTTCTCTGGCTCAGAAGATGCCATGGTATTTCGTTTTGTGTGTGTGGGTGGGGTGGGGGGGGCTACTTTAAATGGGACTGTGCTTTTATTTGATTCTCTGCCTGCTTATTGTTTGTGTATAAGAATGCAACTGTCTTTCCCACATTTATTTTGTATGCTGAGACTTTGGAAAGTCTTTTGTCAGTGAAAGCATATTTTTGATAGGTTCTCTTGGATTTTGAGGTATATAGGATCATACCATCAGCTAAGAGGGAAAACTTACCTTTCTTTTTTCCTATTTGAATGTCCATTTTCCTTCTCCTGTCTGAATGCTCTAGCTAGAACTTCCAACACAATGGTGAACAAGAGGGGTGAGAGTGGACAGCCTTGTCTTATTCTGCTATTCAGGGGGAAGGGTTTCCAGTTTCTGTCCATTTAGCAATATGCTGGCTGTGGGTTAATTGTAGATGGTGCTTACTATTTTGATGTATGTTCCTTCTATGCCTGGGTGCTTGAGGGTTTTTATCAAGAAGGGATGCTGGATTTTATCACAAGCTTTCTTCTCATATAATGATATAATCATGTTGTTCTTGTTTTTACACCTGTTGATATATTTAATTACATTTATGGTCTTGCAGATATTGAACCAGCCCTGCATCCCGGGAATGAAGCTTACTTGGTCATGGTGGATGATTTTTGAGATATGTAGTTGGATCCAATTTGCTAGAATCTTGTTGAGAAGTTTTGTATCTATGTTCATTAGGGATATTGGCTTGTGTTTCTCCTTTTTGTTGGAACTTTACTCAGTGTGATATTAGCTACATAAAATGATTTGGGAAGACTTGATCTTTGTCAATTGTCTGGAATACTTTCAATAGGATTGGTATCAGCTCCTCCTAGTTCATTTTGTAGAATTCTGCTAGAAAACCATCTGATCCAGGGCTTTTTTTTAGGTAGCTTTCTTATGACAGAGTCAATTTCCTGAGTTGTTATTGGTCTATTTAGTGTCTCAATGTGTTCTTGTTTCAACCTAGGGAGGTTGTGTGATGTCAGAAAGTCCTCCATTTCATTTAGGTTTTCAAACTTGCTTTCATACTGGTGTGTGTGTAGTAATCTCTGATAATCTTTTGTATTTCTTCAGGATCAGTTGTGATTTGATCTGGGAAGGATTTTAGTTCTTCATTGCTGATGAAGCTGTGGTTGGCTGGGTAGGAAATTCTTGGCTGAAATTGTTTTCTTTGATGACCTTGAATATTGGACTCCATTCCCTTCTTGCGTGTAGTGTTTCTGCTGATAGATCTGCTGCTATTCTGATTGGTTTTCCTTGGTAGGTAGTCTGACTTTTCTCTCTTGTTGCCTTTATAATTGTTTCTTTTGTGCCTACTTTGTGTAGACTAATTACTATGTGTCTAGGGTTTGGTCTTCCCATCTGATGTCTTGATGGGGTTCTCTGTATCTCTTTTGTTTGGATTGTCATGTCTCTGGAGAGGTGGGGGAATGTTTTATTGGATAACCACATGAAGTACTTGCCCCGAGGTGTTCTCCCCTTTTCCCTTTCTTCTTCTGGGATACTAATCAGGCATAGATTTGGCCTCCTCATGTAATTGCACATCTCTTGGAGGCTTTGTTCTTTCTTTCTTAGTTTTCTTTATATGTCTTTTACAGATTAGGTTAATTCCATGTTTTGGACTTCGAGTTCTGATATTTTTTCTTCTGCTTGATTAATTCTGCATTTCATGCTTGTCAGTTATTGCCTGGATGCAATTTTTTATGCCCAAAATCTCTGCTACAAGTTCTTTCAGTGCTGCATCTTGCCTTTCTTGTGTCTTATTCACTCTTTCTATCCATTTCCTAATCCCTGTTGTATTTTGTGGCCAGTCATTGTTGACCTCCATTGTTTGGGCTCTGAGGTCTGAATTTTCAGGCATTTTCTCTTTGTTACACTGGAATTAACTGTGATCTTTCATTGACTTTTGCTCATTTGTGGCAGATCTCTCTCTCTTTTTCCCTCTTTAGCTCCATTATTCAGTGGCAGTGGGAGAGGTTTTCACTTCTGATATATGCTTAGCCTTCTATTCTTCCTTGATCATGGTTCTGAATTTGTTCTATTTTGAAACAGGGCTGTGGTTGGGAAGCTTTGCCATCTTTTGTAGTTTTGAGAGTTGAATAAGAAAGTATATGGGGAGTTAGGATTCAGAAACTACTTGAAAATCACTGTTTTCACTGATTGTGGTATTGGTTACTTGAAACCCACTCCCAACCACCACTCTATATGACAACGCAATAGGTACATGTGTGTATCCCCTGAATCCAAGATATGGTAACAGCAATGAGAAGAACAGAGAAAAATAGTATGAAATAAGATTGACAAAAATTAAAAAATAAAACAAAACACAAAACAATGAAAACAGATACCAAAGCAGATACCAAAGCCCAAAACAATTGATCACACACAAACACAGACACACATACACCAAAAAACACTAGAAACAAAGCAAAATAAAACAAAAGACAACAATTAAAAACCCAGGATAATCAAATACACACACAAATGTGCAACACAAAATGAAAGGAGAAGAAAAAGTAAGAAAGAAAAAAAAAATAAAACAGAAAAAGATAGAAAAGAGAGGGAACAATAGGAATTCAAATGGAACTCTCACATATATTCACACACACATTGAACTAAAAAAAAAGAAAACAAAAAAACAAAAGCAAACCAACAACAACAAAAACTGAAAGATGAACACGTAATCATTCATATATACACATAAACAGAAAAAAAAAAGAAGAAAAAAAATTGGGGGATGCTGATCAAGCCCTCACATACACATTCATGCACAAAGGAAAACTATTTTAAAAAACGAACAAACATCCCCCATCCAAAAAATCCTGCCCTCTTGTGGCAGGTTCTTTCATTGTTCCTCTCAGATGCTTCTCTTCTGTCTCCTGCAGAGCTTCAGTCACATTCACAATTTCCCCAGTGTCTGACCCAGGGAAAGAGGAGGGAGCAGTTGGGGGTGATGGGGCTGTAGTCCTCCCCTCCCACTCTTGTATGGTCAGGGGAATCCCCTCTGGTGGGGAGATACACCCCAGCCAGGCTTATCCTGGAGTGGAGTCCTCCTGTTGTGGCTGATGTCCAGGCTGCTTCTGTGTTTGTCTCTCTCAGTTGGACCCCAGTCATGTGGTCTGATGTTCAGAGGATTGCTGGGGAGGAGGGGGTTGGGTCAGCCCTGGACTCATCTCTGATCTTTTTGAAGATCTTCCTCATCCTTTTCTGGCTATACCCTTTTTGCACTGTGGCTGAATCAGGGTGGGGGATGGGACACCTGAGACCCAGCAGTAGTCCTGTTCCTCTGGAGTTTGTGCTCTTAGGATATTTTCTCGGTCATGAGCAACCCCTGAGTAGTTGATCCATGAGTCATAGAGATTGAGTCTATTGCTCAGTGGTGAGCAAGCTGGAGCACTTTCCTGTCCCATTTTCAAGATGGTGGCAGGGAGCCTCTTTTGTTTTCTCCAGTGGTGCTCTGCCTCTGGGTTCCCTCACTGTGCTCCCTCTGCAGCCCTTGCTGCCAGTTTCTGGCCAGGTGCTGCAGTGGTGAGACAGAGCCTGGAACTGGCATTCTCTCCCACTGCAGTGGCGAAGCAGACCCTGGAGCTGGCAGTCTCTCCTGGTGGCTTCTTCCTGGGAAGGCTTTTGTTGGTTTAAAAAAGTGGCATTCAGTTTCTGCACTCCAGGAAGTGCTGGGAACTAAGTAGAACAACTGCAGAACCAGCTGCTTCACCAGGAAAGCCCTGGTTGCTTACTCCCAAGCCCCCACTCCCAAGCCCCCACTCAGTCAATCTCTTCCAGCAGCTTCTTCCTGGGAAGGCCTTTGTTGGTTTGAACAAATGACGCTGGGCTTCTGCATCCTGGAAAGCACTAGGGACCAAGCAGAGTAGCTGCAGCAGCAGCTACTTTACCAGGAGAGCCCTGGCCACTTGCTTCTGAGTCACCACTCAGTTAGCCACTCACATGGCCACTTACTCACTGACACATGTGCAAAATTTTTCATGCACTACTCACTCACACAGGGACTCACATAGTCCAAACTTCATTTGTTTCTAAGAGTCTTTTTGTTTCTTCCATAAGGTCTGTATTAACTCAAAAGTTATTCAGAAGCATGTGGTTTAATTTCATGCATTTGTTTGTTTTGAGAGGTTCCTGTTGGTAATGATATTTATTTTTGTTATACTTTGGTCTAAGACAATGCTTAATATGGTCTAAACCTTTAGCATTTGTTTGTATTTGATTTATGTCCAAGTATATGATCAATCTTGGAGTATGTTCCATGTGCTGATAAAAAGAATGTATATTCTGCGGTTGTTGGTTGAAATGTTCTGTATTTTCATTTTCTCTAGTTTAGATTATTTCTCTTTCCTTTGAAACAGGTTACAGGGGGAGCTCCTCCTCAGATTCAATGTTCATCGGCAGAGTTGCTAGGCAGCCAGGCAGGGTCCAGAGGCTGTATTCTGGCTCAGGATCTCTTGAGGGTGTGGACCGGCTTCCTCCTGGCTTTCTTGGGAATTCTGTCAGAACTCCCCATTTCACCCAAGGGTGGAAAGGAAGAATGGGGGTTGTTATTTCTTCCTCTGTCCATGGATGGGTGGGACTGCAATGCTGTGCAGTGACACTTGCCTCTGATATCCTGCCCTGTTCTGTGGGATGGGCCGTCATCACAATGGTGGCCCCATGAGGACAAGCCGCTTCTGATGCCCTGACCTAGGGCTATGAGGACTCTCTGAACACCAGTAAAATTTCCCCAAATTGATCATATCATCCTTGCTTGGGGGCAGGATAGGAAGGGAGGGAGCACACTTGTGCAGCACAGGCCACCCTTGCTGGGTGTTTCCCTTTCCATAGGGAGGTTGGTGGCTTTGGGCAGGAGTCCTGGGAACTGAGGTTTCCTGGGTTGCACATAGGAGTCCTGGGAACTGAGGTTTCCTGGGTTGCGCACTCATCAGTGCCTCTGTCTTCATCCAGTGCAGTCCTTTATGCACAACTCGTGTAAGAGGGCTGTGGGAGGGGGTTTCCAGCAGTCTCTCCCTTGGCTGAGATTGTAGAGGCTAACATAAAAAGTGCTGAGAAGAAAAGCAGTTGTTTTCCTCACCCCTCTGTCTCCTAAGGCACTCTCCTGTTCTCACAACAGGGTTGCTTTCAGGGGCTTGGAATTGTCCATCCTCCGCACTCTCACGTAACCATCAGGTATACCTCAGCTTGGGTTTTCAGGTCAATCCCCAAGGCCTCAGGTCTGTTTCGTCATACAGGCTTGTTTACAGAGTGCTGCAATAATACAGTGTCTTCACTTCTTCATTTTGGCCCTACCTACTAATTTATTCATTTATAATTAAAATTTTTATTTTGAGATAATTATAGATTTACATGCAGATATAAGAAACAATACTGAGAATGCTCACAAATCCTTTCCCCCAGTTTTCCCCAATGATAACACTTTACAGAATCATAGTGCAATTGAACAATCAGGATATACTTATTGATGCAGTCAAGAAACAGAACATTTCCATCCCCACAAGGATCCCTTATGTTGCCTTTTATAGTCACCCCTACTTCTTGCTGCCCTCATAGCCTCCTTATCTCCTGGAAACCACTGATATGCTCTTCATTTCTATAATTTTGTCATTTCAAGAAAGCGGGATATATAAGTGGGATCATGCAGTATAAATCTTTCTGACTGGCTTTTTTTCACTCAGCATAATCCTCTGGAGATTTATTCAAATTGTTGCTATATTAATTGTGTTCCTTTTTATTCCTGTGTCATCTTTCATAACATGGATGTGACTACATTTTGTTTAACCATTCACCTGCAAAAGATAGCTGGGTAGTTTCACATTTTTGGCTATTACAAATCAGATATTGCAAACATTTTGGAATAGGCATGTGTGTGTGCATGTGTGTGAACATCAGTTTTCATTTCTCTGCTGATGTGATTACTAGTTACATATTGTTACATGTTGTTGCATGTTGAGTTTGTAATAAATAGCAACATTATTTATTTTATTTTATTTTATTTTTTTGAGTTGGAGTCTCACTCTGCCGTCCAGACTGGAGTGCAGTGGCTGCTTCTGGCCACCACAGCCTCGACCTGCTGGGCTCCAGCGATCCTTCTGCCTCAGCCTTCCAAGTAGCTGGAACTTTATGCGTGCTCTACCACACCTGGCTAATGTTTTGATTTGTTGTAGAGATGAGGTCTCGCCAAGTTGCCCAGGCGGGCCTCGAACCCACGGGCTCAGGCAATCCACTCACTTCAGTCCCCCAAAGCACGGGATTTCAGGCTGAGCCACCGAGCCCAACTATATTGTCTATTTTCTGCAGTGGCTATAGCATTTCACATGATGAAAAACAGTTTCTCATCATTAACATTTCAGGTATCATTTGATGTGTCAGTTTGGGAAGAATTGATATATTTACTACATTGAGTCTTCTAATGCCTAAACATGGTATGTCTCTCCATTTATTTAGAACTTCTTTCATTAGTGTTTGTGTAGAATTGGGTTAACTATTCTTTAAATGGTCCATAGAATTTTCCAATGAAACCACATGGACTAGTGGTTTCTGGTTTTAAAATTTTTAAATTATGAATTTGTTTTTCTTTATTGCATTTTATTTTATTCTCGAGATGTGGGGTACAAGTGAGGATTAACTACATAAGTAGGCTGTGTACAGGTAATGTTTGGGCTTTAAACTGGCCCTCACTCTCCCTATAGTGGACCAGGTACCCTTTATCTTGTCACATTCCCCCTCCCTTCCGCCTCTCCTCCCTTCCCCAGCAGTGCCCAGTGACTGCTGGTCCCACCCTTGTGCTAGTGTGACTAATGTTCAGGATCCACTTATTATTGAGAACATATGGTATTCAGTTCTTTGTTTCTGTGATAGGTCACTTAGTATGATGAACTCCAACCATCCAATTTGCTGTAAAGTTAATGATTTTGTTCTTCTTTATGGCTGTGTAACACTTCATTGTGTTTATGTACCACATTTTCTTTATCCATTCCATTTTCAATGGACAGTAGGATTGGATCCGTGTGTTTGCTATTGTGAATAGTGTGGCAATAAACATGCGTGTGTAGATTTCTTTTTAGTAGAGTGATTTATGTTCTCTGGGTACATTCCCAGAATAAGGATTGCTAGATCATATGAAAGCTCAATTTTTAGCTCTTTTAAAAATTGTCACACTGTTTTCCAAAGAGGTTGAACTAGCTTGCACACCCACCAACAGTGAAGAAGCATTCTCTTTCTCCACACTCATGCCAGCATTTGTTTTTTTGACTTATTAATGATAGTCATCCTTACCAGCGTTAGATGGTATCTCATTGCAGTTTTAATTTGCATTTCTCTGATGATTAGTGAGGCTGAGTATTTTTTCATTTGTACATTGGCTGCTTGTATGTTATCTTTTCAGAAGTGTCTATTCATGCCCTTTGCTCATTTTTTAATTGTTTGTTTTTATCCTTTCAGGTCATTTGAGTTCCTTTGTAGATTCTGGATGTTAGGGCTTTGTCACATACATAAATGGTAAATATTGTTTTTTTCATTCTGTGGGTTGTCTTTTTATTCTCTTGTGTTTCTTTTGCCGTGAGAAAGCTTTTCAGTTTGATGTGGTTCCATTTGTCTATCTTTGCTTTTATGGTATTCTCTTTTGGGGACTTGGTCAAGCATTCATCGCCTACTCTGATCTTCATAAGATTGCTTCCTACATTTTCTTCTAGGATTCTTATGGTTTGAGGTTTTATGTGTACATCTTTGATCTATTTTGTTTTTTTTTAATATGGTGATACACAGAGGTCCACTTTCATTCTTCTGCATGTGGTAATCCAGTTTTCCCAGCACTATTTGCTAAATATAATTCTGCTTTCCCCATTGGTTGCCAAAAAATGGTGACTGTCAAAGCTGAGTTGGATGAGAGACTTTGTTTTTGCTTCTGGAATGTGTTTTCTGTTCTACTGGTCTATGTGCCTATTCTTATGTCAATACCAGGCTACTCTAGCCTTGTAATAAAGTTTAAAGTCTGGAAGTGTGATAACCCCTGGCTTGTTCCTTTTACTAAGGATTGTTTTAGCTATTCGTGTTCTTTTTTGTTTCCATATGAATTTCTGTATTATCATTTCCAGGTCTGAGAAAAACGAGGTTTGTAATTTGTTGGGTACTGCATTGAATCTATAGACTGGGTAGGTGGACATCTTGACAATATTGATTCTTCTGACTCATGGAGCATGGAATGGTTTTCCATTTGTGTCACCCTTGATTTCTTTGAGCAGCACTTTGTAGTTCTCATTGTAAAGATCTTTTACTTCTCTGATTAGGTGAATGCCAAGATATTTCTTTTTTGGAGGGGTGGCTATTGTGAATGGTATTGTGCTTTTTATTTGGTTCTCTGGCTGTTTGTTGTTTGTGTATACAAATACAGCTGTCTTTTGCACAATTGTTTTGTATCCCCAGACTTTACCAAAGTTGCTTATCAGTGTGAGGAGGTTTTTGACAAACTTCTTAGGGTTTTCAAGATGTAGAATCATATCATTCACAAGAGGAATAGCTTAACTTTCTCTTTTCCTATTTGGATACCCCGATTTCCTTCTCTTGTCTTACTGCTCTGGCTAAGGCTTCCAGCACTGAGAGTGGGTATCCTTGTCTTGTTCCCATTTTCAGGAAAAATGCTCCCGACTTCAGTCCATTGAGCAAAATATTGACTGTGGGCTTGTTATAGATGGCTCTTACTATTTTGAGAATGTTTCTTCCATGGCTAAGTACTCAAAGATTTTTCTAAGGAGAGGATGCTGGTTTTTGTCAAATGTCTTTTCTGCATCTAATGATATAATCATGTGGTTCTTTGTTTTACAACTGTTAATATGCTGAATTACATTTATGGTCTTGTGAATGTTGAATTAGTCCTGCATCCCAGGAATGAAGTCCATCTGGTAATGGTGGATGATCCTTGAGATGCGTTGTCAGATCCAATTTGCTAGAATCTTGTTAACGATTTTTGTATCTATGTTCATCAAGGAGAAGATTGGCCTGTAATTCTCTTATTGTTGGATCTTTGCCAGGTTTGGGTATCAGTATGATATTAGCTTCATAAAATGAACTGGGGCAAGTTCCGTCATTCTCAATTGTCTGGAATGCTTTCGATAAGATTGGTGTCAGCTCCTCCTTTTATGGCCTGAAGAATTCAGCTGGGAAATCATGTGGTCCAAGCCTTTTTTGGCAGAGAGATTTCTTATAACTGAGTTGATTTCCTGGATAGTTATTGGTCTGTTTAGCATTTTATTTTCCTCTTGTTTCAACCTTGAGAAGTTGTGTGATGTCAGAAAGTCCTCCACTTTCTTTAGGTTTTCTAGTTTATTTGCATACATGTTTTTATAGTAATCTCTGATAATATTTGAATGTCTTCAGAGACAGTTGTGACTTCACCTTTTGCATTTTCAATTGTGTTTATTTAAACTTTCTTTCTTTATTTTAGTCAAACTGGCCAGGGGACTGTCAATCTTGGTTATCCTTTCAAAAAAATAAACTTTTTGTCTTGTTGATCTTTTCTTTGGTTATTTTTGTCTTCTATATCCTGCAACTATTTTGTCTCAGTGATCTGGATTCTTCTGCAAAGTTAAGACCTAGATGGTCTTGCCTTTCCAGGTCCTTTAGGTGTGACATTAGACTGTCTACTAGTGATCTTTATGTTTTCTTAATGTGTGCATGCAAGTTATGAATTTTCCTCTTAACACTGATTTTATGGCATCCCAGAGATTCTGATAGGATGTGCTATTGTTTTTGTTTGTTTCCAGGAATATTTTTATTTCAGTCTTGTTTTCTGTGTTGACCCAGAAGTCATTCAGCAGCATATTTTTTCATGTTCTTGTCATTGTGTGTTTTGGGGGAATCTTGTTGGAGGTGATATTTATTTTTAGTCAACTGCTATCTGAGGAAATGTATGGTGTTATTTCAATCTTTTGAAATTTGTTCACATTTGATTTACGTCTGAGAGTGTGATCAATCTTGAAGTATGTTCCATGTACTGATGAGTAGAATGTATACTCTGTTGATGTTGAGTGGAGTATTGTGTAGACGTCTAGTAAATCCATTTGACTGAGCATTGAGTTAAGGTTCCAGATCTTCTTGTTGGCTTTTTACCTCGACGATCTATCTAAAGCTGTTAGTGGGGTGCTTAGGTCTCCAGTTATGATTGTGTGAGATCCAATGTCCTCTCTTAGTTTACTTAGTAATTGTTTTATAAAAACAGGTGCTCCTGTGTTGGGTGCATATGCTTTTAGGATGGATATTTCCTGCTGGTGGGTTGGATCTTTTATCATTTTGTAGTTTCCTTCCATGTCCTTTTTAACTTTTAGTGGTATGAACATGCTTTGTCTGACATCAGAATGGCTACTGCCCTCTTCTGTTTTCCATTTGCCTGAATTATTGTTTTCCAGCCTCCAACTTTGAGCCTGTGGATGTCCTTTGCAGTGAGATGAGTTTCCTGGAGAAAACAGACTGTTGAATCATGGATCTTTATCCACTTTGTCATTCTGTTTCTTCAGTGACACATTTATTCTATTCGTGTTCACATCGGTTATTGAAATGTGAGCTTATCTCTGTCATAGGGCTCTTAGGGTGTTGCTTTGCTTCCTTTTTGTTTTTGTATTTATATGTGTGTGTGTTTTCATTTTTGTAAGTGCTTTGCATGTTCTATTAACTCTCTACTTGCCTGTACTTTTGTGGTGGGTAAGACCATTTTTTGTTTGTTTGTTTGTTTTGTTTGTTTGCTTGTTTGTTTTTGTGTTCAACACTTTCTTAAGCATCTCCTGAAGGGCTGGACTGAAAGCAGCATGTTCTTTTAGGGATTGAATGTCTGGGACTGATTTTAATTTCCCATCACTGATGAATAACTTGGTTGGGTAGGGAAATTCTTGGCTGGAATTGTTTATCTTTAAGAATGTTAAAAATTGGAATCCAGTCCCTTCTGGCTTGTAGTGTTTCTGCAGATCAGTCTGGAGCAATTCTAATGGGTCTTCTCTGATAGGTAGTCTAAGCTTTCTCTCTTGCTGCCTGTATAATTTTTTCTTTCATGCTTATTTTATGAAGGTGGATTATTATGCTCCTTGGGGATGGTCTTTTCATATGATACCTTGCAGAGGTTCTCTGAATTTCTTGTGTTTGGATTGTCAACCCTCTTGCTTGATGTGAGAAGTTTCATTGAATTACCTCATGGAATGTTTCTTCTTTGATGCTTTCCATTTTCTTTTCTGCTTCAGTTGAAGATTTGGCTTCTTCATTTAGTACCACATCTCCACAGGCTTTGTTCCTTTTATTGAGCCTTTAAAAATGTTTTTAACAGACTGGGTTAATTCCATGTTTTGGTCTTCAAACTCTGAGAGTCTTTCCTCTTCCTGGTTGACCCTACTTCTTGTGCTTGTCACTGTGTTCTCAATTTCCACGATGAAGTCTTTCATTCCCATTATTTCAAAATAGGCATTTTTGACATTGACCATCTCTGCTTTTACTTCCTGTATGATTTCAGTGAGTTCCATCACTAGTTTATCTTGGTTCCTGTTCATTACTGCCATCCAATTCCTGATTTCTGTAGTTGTCATCTGTCTAAGGTCGTATTGGAAGGTTTCCATTGTTTGTGCTCTGACATCTGCTTTTTCAGTCACTGTCTCTTTAGGACTCTGAGGGCTGCCTATATATATATATATATATATATATTTTTTTTTTTTGGTGATTTTTCCTCTATTTGGATCAGGCCTCTCTTTGCTCTTTATAATTCCTCTATTGATGCATTGATCTGAACCTGTTCAATTACCCTCTGTTCTAGGGTCCTTTCTGTGGTTCAATATATATCACTCAGTGATGGAAGGAGGGATATTTACTTCTGCTCCTTGGCCCACCTTATGGCAAGTTTCTGCCATTGTGGATTTTCTCTCCTGCTGCTAAACTGATCAGACCAACTTTTAGCTCTGTTGCTAGCACTTGGCGAGTGAGTGGGGGATGGGTATCCATTTGCCATCTGTGGTTTATTTGTGTTGCTCCCTCTCTGTTCAGGTCTGTACTTTGCTCTTAAAAAGAGTGAGCTGTCTGTCACGGAGGAGGAGACAGTCACTGCCCTGTAGAGATCCAGGATTTGGAGATGTTTCTTCCTGATCTGGTTGGAGAGGTGGCCACAGGAGCAACAGAGACTCTCATTCATTTTCAGTTATAATGCAGACTGGTAGTGCGACTTTGAAGTCACTCTGCAGGCAGACCCTCTCTACATGTTTGCCACAGTCTGGTGGGACTCTGTGCTCATGGAGGCTCACCCAGCTCAGGTCTTTTTCCCATTCTGCTTGGGCTGCAGTTGCCTGCCCCTGTGCCCTGCCCAGGTCTCCTCCTGTGTGGGACCGATGATTATGCACAGCTGGGAGGGGCTGAATCATCACAAAGCATCTTTGACTCGCCCACCCACTTTCATCTGGCAGGCAGAACTTCAGTTCCTATGTGAGCCTTGTGCATAGTGTGGGATGGGGTGCCCTGATTCTTGAGTCTGCCATGGCCTTCTTGTCTCTGTGCAGTCACAGAGACCTTTGCTTTGTGCAGGGAGTTTCACCTGTCCAAAAGTGTTTGCGGTGTCTCTATCAGCTGCTGAGTCTCTTCTCTCTGTTGTGCTTGGTGAGAGAGGCACCAGTCTGCTGCTCAGCAGTGGCAATTTTGTATCATCCCTTGTTTTTCTTAATGGTTATGAAACTATTCAAATGATCCATTTCTTTAATTTTTTTTTATTTTAAAGATGTGGAGTACAATTCAGGGTTAGGTATACAAACGTTGATTATACAGGTATCCTTATTGATGAGGTGGGTCCATTTCTTACTGAGTAAGTTGTAGTAATTTATATTTATTGAGGAACTGATCTATTCATTTTATCTACATTGTCAAATTTATGGATGTGGAGTTGTTTATATTATCACCCTATTATCATGTTGATGTCTGAGAGAGTGCTGGTGATATGCCCCATTTTCCCCCTGATATTGGTAATGTACATCTTCTATCTTCTTTTCCTTTTCAGTCTTGAAAGAGATTTGTGGATTTTATTCAACTTTTCAAAGAAACAGCTTTTTCATTGATTTTCTCTGTTATTTTCTTGTTTGCAATTTTATTGATTTCTGCTTTGTATTGTTTGCTACCTTCTGCTGTTTCATATTTGTTTTACTTTTCTTTTTCCATGTGCTTGAAATGAGAGCTTAGATGATTGATTTGAGACTTTTCTTCTTCTGTTACATAAGCATTTACTGCTATGCATTTTCCACTCCATTACAGTGTTATAACTTTGCATTGTAATTAGCTGAGTTTAGTGCTTTAGTTTACTCTCATAAATGTGCTATGCTGCATTTTCATTTTAATGCATTTCAATATATTTTAATTTTTTTTCACTGAAATTTTCTTTTTGACTTACAGATTATTTATAAGTGTGTGACAACTTCTAGCGACCAGGTATTTGGAAATTTTCTGTATCTTTGTATTACTTATTTCTCATTTGATTCCACTGTGGTCTGGTAACACTTGCTGTGTGATTTCAATTCTTTTACATTTATTGAAGCTTGTTTTATGGTCCAGAATATAGCCTATCATCATATACATTTTGTGAGTTATTGAAAAAGAATGTGTAATAAGACAACAAACAACCTGATTAAAAATGGGCCAACGAATTTAACAGACACTTCACCAAATAAGATAAAAAGTTGGAAAATGAGTGTCTAAAAAGGCATTCCACATTATATATCATTAGAGAAAGCAAATTAAAGCAGTGATGAGTTGCCACTACACACCTACTAGAATGTCCAAAATTCAGAACACTGGCAATACCAAATGCTACAAGGATCTGGAGCAACAGGAACTCTAGTTTGTTGCCAGTGAGGATGCAAAATGGCACAGCAACTTCAGAAGATGGTTCCTTACAAAACAACATAATCGCAAGCATATAATATGGCAATTGTGCTCCTGGGTGCTTACCCAAAGGAGTTGGAGACTTATGTCCACACATCATCTGCAGAGAGATGCTTATGGCAGCTTTATTTATAATTGCCAAAACTTGGCTGGGCTCGGTGGCTCAGCCTGTAATCCCAACACTTTGGGAGACCGAGGTGAGTGTATTGCCTGAGCCCACAGGTTTGAGACCTGCCTGGGCAACTTGGTGAGACCTCATCTCTACAATAAATCAAAAAATTAGCCAGGCATGGTAGCACGTGCCTGTAGTTCTAGGTACTTGGCAGACTGAGGCAGAAGGATCGCCAGAGCCCAGCAGGGCGAGGCTGAGGTGACCAAGAGCGGCCACTGCACTCCAGTCTGGGCGACAGAGTGAGACTCCAACTCAAAAAAAAAAAAAATTGCCAAAACTTGAAAGCAAATCAGATGCTCCTGACAGATGCATGTATAAACAGACTGGGATGTATTCAGACAAATAAATATTTTCCAGGACTAAAAAATGCACTTTCAAGCCATGAAAATAAAGGGCAGACTGAGAGTGGGAAGTCATTTTTCATATTGTTCTTAAACCCTGACACAATGATGAGAAAGTAGAAGCTATGCTTTTGGAGAAATGCATACTTTATGTAAAATTAACTTTGCTGACTTTGTCTTTTCAGAAACAGACTTCCAGGTATCAGAGGTATCTTATAGCGGCAATCAAGCTTGCCTAGAGTAAAGGGAATTTACAAGGCTAAGACATCATTCATTGAGCGAGGACTGTAAAAGTCATGAAACGTAATTACAAAAGTTATGACACTCAGAGGGGGAGCAGGTGGGGATTTGATCTTCCAGTAAACTGGATACTATCTACAGGGAAGTCAAGGATCCCCTGAAGCTACCCACTGGGAATGCCTAAGAGATAAGGGGAGGTACAGCCTCCACTACCTCTAAGGAATGTCATTTGGGAAGGTGCAGGAACAATGAATCCTTATCACACCCTTCTCTAGGGGCTATGATAATGTGGGTGGACATTAATGGGTCTCTGTGTCACAAGATCTCCAAGACATCCACAGGTGGTCGATAAGGAAGTGATGGCAGTCACGTGCAACATCTCCAAGAAAAGGATTTAAGCCAGGACTCTGGGGGGCTACGACTCCACACCCACCTAGAGTGTCGGCCCACTCCCTGTCTGTGGTGGGTGAACTTTTCTTAAATAAATCTTTTCTTTTCTCACCTCTGTGTGTTGCAATTCTTTGCATTTACTTGGATCTCTGGGTCACCAGCATGCACCTCCGTCTTGGCGGCTCTGGCAGTGCTGCGCCTCCCTGCACTTTTCCATCCATCCTCACCCTGCCGCACTCTAGCAGAAAAGACATAGAGGAAACTTAAATACATATCGCTAAGTAAAAAAAGTCAGACCTTCTGGAGGAGGTCAAACTATGGAGACAGTCAAAGGTCAGCCAATGAGTGACTGGGGAGAGGGAGGGATGACTAGGTGGAGCACAGAGGATTTCAGGGCAGTGATATTATTCTGAATAACACTGAAGGTGTGGGTTTATGTCATGATAACTCTGTTCAGTTTATGGACACTCCCTATAAAAGGTACATCAAGAGTAAGTCCAGGTGTGCATTACGAACATTGGAGGACAAGGATGGGTCAACGTAGGTCTATCAACCGTAGCAAACGTGCTGCTGGTGGAAGATGTCAGTGATGAGGGAGGTTGTGCGTATTGCAGGCAAGCAGAAGGTATATAGGAAATCCTTGTATTTTCTGCTTCATTTTGCTGTGAACCAAAACCTGTTCGAAGAAATAAATTCCATTTCAAAAGGATGTATATTCTGTTGTTGTTGAATAAAGTATTTTATAAATATAAATTAGATCGTGTCAGAAATGACAATTTCTGAACTCTGTATGTGTCAGACCAGAAATTGACTAGCTTTTAAAATCCCTGGTATTTTTCTACTCTGCACTTATTATAAAGTGTAGCTATCTAGGCGTATTACTGGATTTCTTCTCTTTAGAATGTCCTAAATTTCAAAGTTTATCTTAATTTCCTGACCAAGATCTTAGCTTCCACTTGTGAATTGGCAAATAATTTGAGAAAAAATAGTGCTAAATATAGGTCTTATCTCTTTGCCTTTCTTTACTTTTATGGGATGGCCACTAAAGTATCTTTGAAACTTTCTGGGGTGTGTAAATATTATACATTTTCAATCCAGTTTTCTCCAGTCCTCCTCATAGGTTTCCTTGGTAGCTGAATTGGTCTGGTATTAGATAATCTGCCACAGCCAGAACTGGAACTCTTAACAATTAGTTACTGAGCACTTATCAACTGTCAGATATCATTCCAGAATCTCTATTCTAGCCTCTCTTCCCCAATAGAGTTTACATTCCAATGGGTTAATCCACTTAAGAAGGGCATGCTACTGAGCCCAGCCTATCCAAATGGTAATTGGTTGTTTCAGCAAAAGGCTTATGAAAAAAGTCAAGCCAAATAGACCCACAGAGAATCAGTTGCAGGGTGTTTGAAGGAGTCATTGTTTAAAAGAATATTTTTTTCTACAGGACTTAGAGTTGAAATAATGTAAGCCTGAAGATGGAAGAGAGGTGAGAAACAATTTCTTAAAACCAGGAAAGAATATGAAATAAGCATAGAGAAAAGCACAGCTGAGAGGTGGAGAGTCACCATAATGATGAAAGTGTTTAAATTTCCAATTCTGCTTTTAGATTTATCAGTCATGTGAATTATAACTGGTTTGCTTAAGCCCATCTGATTTGGTTTTTTGTCACTTGAAACTTTATTAACACATTTTTAACTAGCAAATTCAATGGACACTTTTTGGTATCTATTTTACTTAACCTTTATTTGCATTTGTCTTTGACCTCTTTTTTCTTGAATACTTCTTTTCTTTTGACTTTTATGATACCACTGTCTGTTGGCATTTCTTCTAAAGGTTCATATTAGTTTAACTCAAACTTCTTCTAGGACTTTCTCTTTCCTTCTTTGTTTCTTAACACGGAATTTCTCATGATTATATCCTTAGTTTTTTATCCTATCTTACCTAAGCAAATGTTCTAACTAGAAGACTGTCAGCCAGAATTTATCCAGAAACCTGGGAGTTATCCTTGTCTCACTGATTCTATTTTGTAAGGAACTTTTATGCCTATCCCATGACTGCAGTTAACCTGCTGCTCTTATTAATTTAGGCCTTCAAAATTTCTCACTTGTGCTGTTAGCAATAGCATTTTATCTCTCTTCTTCCAGTCTCATCATTTGCTATATGACCACTAGAGTGGCAGAACCTTATTACAAAACTGACCATGTCATTTCCTTATGCTATGCCTAAGGTAAAGGCAATAGTGCCTGGGATGTGACCCTGACTTATCTGTCTTTATTTGCTGGTCTCCCTTTATACCTTTTGGTCTTATCAAAGAACATTTCTTGAAGTCCTCCCCCAAATTTAAGCTTTCTTATAGCTTGGTTCCAGTGAACCTGCTTTCCCCTTTAAAATGTCTTTTTTTGTGTCCCAGTCTGCTGAACTAATGGTTGTATTCAAATTGCAGCTCAAATTTTACCTCGTCTTTGAAATACCTCCTCAAACTCTCTCAGGCAGATTTAGGTAGTTTTCTGTACTTCTATAAGTCTAGTATTTACTCCATTCTTGCATTTATCACATTATAATTGACTGCAGCTCTGCCTCTTTCCCAAATTCTAAATAATGTAAGAAAGGAGAAATTTTGAATTTCTTTGAATTTTCAGAATTTAGAGCTGACAGTAGACACTCAATAATCTAACTGAATGCAATGATAAGTTAAACATTATTTTTTTACTTGAGTTAAGTAGGCAATGAATATAGTTTTACTTACTTTTTTCACATGTAAGATTTTTTGAAACTGTTATTATGCTTATCATTTTTTATGATTATATGTTTTTTATTTTTGTTTTCAAGATTTGGGGTACAATTCAGGGTTGGGTATACAAATTTCATTATGCAGGCACTCTTGTTGATGAAGTGTGTCCCTTCCTCCTCTCTTTATCATTTTTAATCCTGAAAATATTTTCAAGTAACATAAAGGTAGTATAAAATTGCATGAATTACACAGCTGCTTGATATCACATACAACTAATAATAAGCCCAATCATGTAAAAAAAGATATGCTGTACTAATTTCTTTTTTACAGATGGGTAAATGAAAGTGAGGACAGTCAAGTAACTTGCCTAGGAATATGGGACTAAGTTTTGAAGATAAGGTCAGAAGTCGAGTCTCTCTGGTTCTGAAGCACTTGCTCTTTCCATTACAACACAATTTGTCATTTGGGACCGAGGTAACAGACGGTGGACATTTCGGAAGGATAAGCACGATGGCGAGCCTCAGGTTTGCCAGTTGACTGATCTTCATCACCATTGCTAAATGCCAAGAAAAGTCATTGCACCTTGGCTCACCTGCTTCCAATCTTTCCGCTGTCTTCTGACTGAGTGACCTTCAGAAGCTTAGTTGATGCCAGCTCCCCAACTCTTCGGTCATCTTCTTATTCCCCACAGCATTTTTCATCTTCTAACTTTGGATGGAATCAATTTATTATTTGTATTATTATTTTCTGTTTCCACTCGCATTTAAATCTCACAAGAGAAAAATTTGCATTTTGTTTATGCAGAATCAATGAAAATGCAGAACCAATAAGAGGCCCTGGTATATCCTAGGTTACCAGATAGTGATACAGATAAGCACATTTAAAGTGAATTAAGAATGGACGAGTGAAAGAATAAATAAAAATACATGCAGAGCCAAGAGTGAATGAAGGTTGACAGGATGTATCTTTGATTTTTTTCTTGGAAAAATCCAGTTAATGTTAGTCTTTGAGAAGCTTGGATAGTCTAGCTGTTGACAGCAATGCTTGCCAAATGTAGCATTTGCCAAAAGTAGGTTCTTACACATTTGGAATCTTTGTGAACAAACCAAAGGCACACAAAACATCTACCTTATCTCTACCTGTTATTACCAACCGAGGAAAGAAAAAAGAATAAAACAAAACTCACGATTGAATTAAGTGGTAGTAGACTGTAAGATCGGCAATATTTTTACATACCATTTTCATCCTTTCCTCAGTGTCCTGTCAGGAAGTGAGAGAAAATAAGAACGGCAAGGCCATAAGTCATTTTTTTCCCTTCTGAGACAATGATTTAGGACAATTAACATCAGTGGCATTTCCGTTGTTTGAATCAAATGCCGCTCAGGTGAAGACGCAAAGTAGTTGGCCTTAGGACTATTGTCAGACCAAGAGAGCAAGAAAATTAACAATGATAGAAGATAAAGATAAATTGATTGTACTCTCTTTAAGTTTTTTTTAATATTTAGGAGAAACAGAAAAAAATGTTTATGAGTAGGGGTAAGTCAGAGTATCTTTTCCAGAAATTTGATCTATCTGAAATTGATTTTTCCCTTTTGGTCAGTAAATGAGCAATAAACTGATTGGAAATCTGCATGTTTATTTTCTTATTTTTATCTATTTATTTTAAATATGTAGGGTGCAATCAGGATTAGGTACATAAGTGGTCATCGTACAGGTAAAGTTTAGACCTCCCTTCGGTCCCCGCTTTGCCTGTTCTGAGATCAGGTCCCCTTACTGATGTTGTGTCCCCACTCCACCGCCCACCCTGACCGTATCCTGTTACTGCCAATCTCTTTCTTATAGTATTATAGTAAATGCTCAGGGTCTGCTAATGAGTGGGAACATGTGGTACACAGTTTTTTGTTTGCTTGTTTGTTTTGTCTTTGAGTTGGAGTCTCACTCTGTCGCCCAGACTGGAGTGCTGTGGCCACTCCCAGCCACCGCAGCCTCGACCTACTGGGCTCTGGCGATCCTTCCGCCTCAGCCTTTCAAGTAGCTGGAACTACAGGTGCAGGCTACCACACACGGCTAATTTTTTTTGATTTATTGTAGAGATGAGGTCTCGCCAAGTTGCCCAGGTGGGTCTTAAACCCGCGGGCTCAGGCAATCCACTCACCTCGCCTCCCAAAGGTGCGGGATTACAGGCTGAGCCACTGAGCCTGGCCCACAGTTTTTTGATAGATCACTGAGCATGATAGACTCTAAATCCATCCAATTTGCTGTAAAGTTGATAATTTTGTCCTTCTTTATGGTCGCATAATATTCCATTGTGTATATGTACCACATTTTAAAAATCCAGTCTACGCAGTCATAAAAAAGAACAAAATCATGAACTTCACAGCAACCTGGATGGAACTAGAGTCAATAATATTGAGTGACCTCTCACAGAAACAAAGATCTGAGTATCATGTTTTCACTCATATAGCGGACCTTGAACATCCATGTAATACTATAAGAAAAGGACTGACAGTGGTGGGAAACCTTAAGGTGGAGGGGAAGGGAGGTGGGATTAATAGTAGTCAATATCTGTCTGGGGACGGGGAGACACCCCTTATCAACACGGGTGCCTGAATGAAACATATTTGTATACCTAACCCTTAACTGTTCCCCAAAATATCAAAATAAAAAATATTTATTAAAAAATAAATAAATAAAATAAATTTTAAAAAATCCAGTCCACAGAAATCTGCATTTTTAAATAACAACTTCATAAACACCACACTTCAGAGTATAAAGAAAGAGGTTGGAAAATATTCCCTAACCCAATGCAAATTAGATATCCCTCAAAATTGCATTTTCCATATATACAGAATGACCTTAAAATATTGATAATTAGTTCAGAACTCACAGCCTTGAAGACATATACTCTATAGTTTTCTAAAGGGTATCTCTTTAGGAATACCTATTTAAGGATTTCTAAGACACCTAGTAACCCATTAATGTGATTCAATGTCACATGCAGATTATCAATGTCTTCTGATTTTTTGACTTTACAATGGTGCAAAACTATCACAATTTTGATGTAATGCACAGTATTCAATACATTTCATGAGATATTCACCTTTATTTTAAAATAGGGTTTGTGTCGGATGACTTTTCTGAACTATACACTAATGTAAGTGTTCTGGGCATGTATAAGGTAGGCTAGGTTAAGGTATGATGTTTGGTAGGTTAGGTTATATGCATTTTCAATTTCTGATGTTTTCAATTTACTATGGGCTTATCAGGACATAACCCCATCCTAAATTGAGGATTATCTGTACTTAATCTTTACTAGAACAGGAGTTCTTTCCATTTTCTCGAATTCTAATCTCCTGCTGAAATAACGCTAGGAACCCGGTTGTGACAAAGATCAATTCTCTAAAAATAGGACTAAGCAGATTAGGCTTTTAGAGAATCCTAAAGTTCCCAGACAACACAACTGGGGTTGAGTACTCTGGTTGCAAGTTACACATCAGATTGTTCAAGCTAACTGATGTACCTATGGTCTTTGGAAGGAAGACTAAATACCTCCAGGAATCAAAGTTAATCTGAACGAAGACAGAAGAAAACAAGTTGACAATAATTTGAAGATATGTGTGCTTCTTGGGATGAATGATTTTTAGATCAGAGTGACTGAGTCAACAGGCATGTAATGTGATCTCTCCCACCAGAGGTAACAGAGAGATTCTTGTTCCACACAGGCTTACTGCTTGATCCAGCTTGAGCACTTTAGCAGGATTTGATGCTTCAAAGAAGTGCCACTCTCTTTGCAAACTCATCAGCAAAGCAGAAGGCACAGTATCCAATACACTGCATAAGATATTCTATCAGTGGACTCATCACCGATACAAACCATGCGTGGCTTTGCCTCCTGTTCATGCCACTGTCCAGGCTGAAGAGCGAGGGTCCAAGTCCAAGACAACATTTAGGGTTAAAGGGAGAAACCTTAGCAGGAAGATGTTGGTGGATTAACAGGCCTGATGTGTCTCCCGTTGCTCTCTTAGTCTTGGAGCAGCAGTCATTCACATAATCTGTGAGGCTGTTTCTTTCACACAAGACAAGAGTTTCTCTTTCACTATTGATGCTGAGCTAAAAAGAACCGCACAACTCGTGGTGAGAATGCAAAAGAAGAAACCCCATATCCATTCTGGCTTGTCTTGGGTCAAAACCACTGAATACCAGCCCAGGCAGCTCCAGTGCTCCCTTTCCCATCAACAATTCCTGTGACCTCTCCAAGGCCTTGCTGCTCCCTCGGGTAGACTCTTGGTGACAGAGGTCCACAGAAATAACAGAGCTGATAAAATGAGAAGGTCCACCGAGACAAAACCTGGTGACGGCCATCAGAAGGGCACTGATGGGCTTATTGTCCGGAGAATCCTATACCAGTGGAGGGACCCAACCACCAGAAGCTGACTCAGAGGTAAAACCAGGCCTCCCTTCCATAATGTCAGAGAGGAAGCCCGGCAAATTCCACCTGTGATTCCTCAGGCCTTAAATGGACAGCTGGTCCGCTTCAGCCCCCCCCCGCCACGTGAGGCTTTTCCTCAGGTAAAACGGCAACCAGAGGAAGGAGCAGTTTACTCACTTTAACCAGGCGCAGGTCAGTGAATACCGCGACAAGTCTGGTGAAAGCTGGTGGCCTCGACCTGGGCCCCAGGTCTGTCTTCTTGGTCTGAATAATTAGGGTCATGTTCGTCTTCATTCTCGGCACCATTAACGAACGGCCCGTGTGAGGCTTCTTCAACACTGGCTTCAACAATCTCCCAGAGACCCGTTTCTCCCGGCGACACCAGGAGTCCAACGAAGAGAACCATCCCACCAGAAGCGCGCAGAGCCTCATCAGAAAGGCACACTCGCAGCCACCCCGCAGGACAGAAGCAGCTAGGCCCAGCCCAGCACGCTGCCCACGGAAGCACGGGCACGCCAGGGACCCGAAACAGCTCCTCGCCCAGCACTCCCAAGCCAGGTGCCCGCAGCAGCAGCCATGCGGGACCCCGGGGGCGGCAGCAGGCCCGTCACACCCCGCAGGCGTCTGCAGAGCCGCGCGTGGCCGGCACGTGCACCACGACGCCGAGGGGCATCTGCCCGAAGGTAGAGCCCGGGTCAAGGTAGCCAGACCCCACGAGGCCCGCGATGCAGGAGCGGAGGAGAGTGGATCCTGTTCCGAGGAAAGGCCTGGCCTCCTCCTCCCTGGGCAACGAGCAACTGTGCTCCCGACGGCGGCAGGCAGCTCCGCGCACCGGTCGACAGCGCGGGGCGCAGAGACCCTGGGGAAGGCGCGCGGGGACGCAGCCCGCGAGACCGCGGGCCTGGAACGCGCCTCCTCTCTGAAAAACGTGTGGCCAGGTCCTTTCTGACCTCCCTTCTCGCCGCTAGTCTTGAAGTTTGGATGCGGAGTGACTGACATCTTCTCATCTTCCAGAGGCCCACGGTGGAGACGCAGTCTCCTCCGCGCGGCCCACCGCCTCCCACTTGTTTCAGCTTTCGAAAGTTACTGCTAGTAAGAATGGCTATCATCAATAAAGCAAACAAAAACAGATGCTGGCGAGGATGCGGAGAAAAAGGAAGACTTCTACACTGCTGGTGGGAGTACAAACTAGGGCAACCTCTTTGGAAGACGTGGCGATTTCTGAAAGAACTAGAAATTGACCTTCCATGTGACCCAGCAATTCCCCTATTGGGAATATACCTGAGGGAGCGCAAATCATTCTGCAGAAAAGGTACCTGCCCACGTATGTTTGTTGCGACTCTATTCACAATAGCAAAAACATGGAACCAACCGTGTTGCCCATCAAAGCTGGACTGGATAAAGAAAATGTGGTACATATACACAATGGAATATTATGCAGCCATCGAGAAGGACAAATATATGGACTTCGCAGCAACTCGGTTGCATTTGGAGGCAATCATACTCAATGATCTTTCACAGAAACAAAGAACAGAGTATCTTATGTTCTCACTCATAAGCAGACCTTGAACAAAACTGTCGGGGGGGGG
>NW_007255005.1:326222-347729 GCF_000164805.1 Carlito syrichta | reverse complement strand
CCACCTGGGCAACTTGGCGAGACCTCATCTCTACAATAAATCAAAAAACCAGCCGGGCGTTGCAGTGGGCGCTGGTAGTTCCGGCCGCTTGGAAGGCTGGGGCGGAAGGCTCGCCGGAGCCCAGCAGGTCGAGGCTGCGGTGGCCGGGAGCATGTCACTGCACTCCAGTCTGGGCGAAAGAGTGAGACTCCAACTCAAAAACAAACAAACAAACAAAAAACGCCAGCCAGGTGTGGTGGCCTGTGCCTGTAGTCCCAGCTACTCAGGGGAGGCTGATTTGGGAGGATCACTTGAACCCAGGAGGTAGGTCGAGTCTGCCGTGAGCTGAAGTCATGCCACTGCACTCCAGTCTGGGCAACAGAATGAGATTCCCCCCAAAACGTACCTTCTATTAATAAAAAGTGGTATCTGTTTCCTTGCCTTACTGGGCTGATTCAGACCTTCACTATAATGTTGAATGGACGTGGTGAAAGGGGAACCCTTGTTTTATCCACATTTTCACAAGTAAAAAAATGCTTTCAAATGCTTTCACTTTTTATTACAAGTTTTGAAAGTACACATCCATTCTTGAATTTTATTGAATAAATTTTCTGCTTCAACTGAGATAATCATTGTGATTTCTCTCCTAATGTGATAAATGATGTAACTGGCTAATTGTGAAGATTATAATCGATCCTTTGTCTTTATTTGTGGTACCTGGAATACTTTGCCATTTCCAATGGTTCTCAACACATTGTTTTAAAAGTTTCAAGTTAAAGATTAATTTTATAGTGTTGTGATGGGTCCACTTCTGAGTGAGAACATGTGGTATTCGGTTCTTTGTTTCTGTGAGAACAGCTGCTGCCAGGGGAGGGAGGGGGGAGCACACAACACAATTAAGAGTACCTGATCCTAAACCAGGCGAAGTGAGGACCAGTGGGAGGCCCAAACTTCACCTGTTTGGAGACCACGTAGGTACCTGATCCTGACTTGCACCCCGCCTCTTTAAAATAAGCTAAAACATTTTAAAAAGAAAAATAAATAAAAAATAAAAGTAGCAAAGCAACTGTGCATTCCCTATGAATGTCTACTCTAAATATATACATGTATATATGCATTACTGGATTAAATTTACAAATATTTAGTTTAAGATACTAGCATCTATTTTCTTAAGTGAGATTGCACTATACTTTCTCTGTCTTGCAAATCTTTTTAAGTTTCTGTATTAAGTTTAGTATAAGCTATTTGTATCTTTGTCCATGAGCAAGATTGGTCTTTAATTTTCCTCGTTTTCTGTCCTTTTATGGTTTTAGTATTAAAGTTATTCTAGGTTCATACCATGTCATGCAACTGTTCCTCTTTTACGTGATAAGCTGGAATATTTTATCTAATATTACATTAATTTGTTGGCTAGTTTGTGAAAATATTCAAATTTGCAAGCAAAGTCATTTGGGCCTCTCATTATATTTGGAAAAAGATTTGAAAGTACTGACTCAACTACTTAATGGTTGCTATTAATTCTAGTCAAGTTTTCTATTTCCTTCTTTCTTTTTATTTGAATGGAAATGAGGCTCTTGCTATGTTGACTAGGCTGGTCTTGAACTCCTGGCCTCAAGTGATTGTCCTGCCTTGACCTTCCAAAGTGCTGGGATTACAAGGCATGAGCCTCCATGGCTTGCCTGCTAATTCATTTAAAATCAGTTTTTATTGTGTTTTTAAAGGAATGTATTTATTTTATCTAAGTTTTCAAACTTTTGACATAAAGTTATATGAATATTTGCTCTTAAATATCTGCTAAATGTGTAGTTATGTCTCATCTTCATTTATAATATTGCTTATTTTGTTTTATCAATTTTTAGCAGAGAACTGTCAGTTTTGGCAATTTTTTAAAGTTTCAACATATGTATTTTTTGAGATTCACTCACTATATTGCTATTTAAAAATTTTTTTTTCACGCCTGCATCCTCGATTTATTTTCAATTTTTATTTTTGTAACTTCTTAAAGTGGATGCTTTGCTATTTAACTTTCAGTTGTTTTTTTTTCCCCCCTCTAAGTTTTAAGCCTTTGCATAGTTCATTCTGAGAATGGTTTTGGCTACACCATTACAAGATTTAATTTGTAGTATTTTTCACTGTTTTGAAGCTCTAAATATTTTCTAATTTTTATTATGACCATTTTTTAGTCATAAATTTAGAAGTATGTTTATTAATTTCTAAATTTATGGCATGCTCCTAGTTAATGTTTTGTCATTGATTTTAAGTTTATTGTGTTGTGGTTATAAATTGTAATGTATAATACTAATCCTTTAAATATATTTAGACTAGTATTTTTGCAGGATTGATTTTCATCAGTGTCCAATGTGCTTGGCAGAAACATACATTCCTCTAATGTTGGTTGCAGTGCTCTATATATGTCATTAGATCAGTTTATTATTTTATTTAAATAAACTCTGTTTTACTCTATTCTGCTTAATGTATCAATCACTGAGACTGCTGCGCTCACCTACACTCATTTCCCACTGTGATGGTAGATTGTCAATTTCTTTTTTGTTCCAACTTGTATTTTATATATTTAATGTTATTAATATGTGATTTTAGAATTATGCTTTCCTTGTGAGTTAAATCCTTTAATATCATATATTCTATCTTTTGTAATGCTTTTCCCTCTAAATATGTTTGTTTCTATTGCAATTATAGCATTTGTATCTGATTTACCCTTTGCATAAAAGGTTTTTTCCTATCTTTTTACTTTTACCCTTTCACATTCTTATGTTTCAGGTCTATACAATATTTAGTTGGGCCTTCAAAATGCAAAATGACAAACAAACAGCATTAAGTCTATTTATATTTTTATTGGGGTATTCTTTCTATAAAGTAAAGTAAACAGACTTTAAACATAGTAAATTTAACATAATAGCAGATTTACTTTAGCTTAAATTTGCCATCTTCCTTTGGGCTATCTAATCCACTTCATGATTATCTGAGAAATCACAACATGTGTCCATGTCTTATAGAAGTTAAAAATACCTTACCCATGATTTATATTCAAAATATTTAATACCAGTGCGTATGAACTCTGATTGTTCTGATTAGGCGCTCAACAGTCAGAACTGATACCAGCCAAAATGTCTGATTACCAGCTTTATCTATCTGCCTACCACAAAACACATACACCTTAGGATACTTTATTTCCATTCATCCTTTCTTAAATTACGTGTTATTGGCATATTTTTAAATGTTTTTAAATTGATAAAAATTGTACATACTTGTTGTATACAACACATTTTGAAATATATATACATTGTAGAATGACTAAATTAAACTAATTAACATATGCATTACCTCACTTTTTTTGTGGTAAGAACACAAAACCTACTCAGCAATTTTCAAGAATACTTCGTTTGCTGGAGTCACCATGTTGAACAATAGATCTTTTAAACTTATTTCTTCTAACTGAAACTTTGTATCCTTTGACCAGTATCTCCCCAGTACCCTCATCTCCTTAAGCCCCTGGTAGTCACTATTCCACTTTCTATGAGTTTAGCATTTCAGATTCCACTATATAGGTGAGATCATGAAGTATTTGTCTTTTTGTGCCTGGTTTATTTCACTTAGCCTGATGTTCTCCAGGTATATTCTTGTCACAAATTACAGGATTTGCTTCTTTTTAAAGGACAAGCACTTTGTGTGTGTGTGTGTTTGTGTGTGTGTGTGTGTGTGTGTGTGTGTGTGTGTGTGTGTGTAAATGTCTATATATTAATTTTAGATTCAAAGGGTACACATGCATGTTCATTACATGGTCATATTGTGTAGTGGTGGGGATTGAGTCACAGGTGGCCCATTCCCCAGGGTGGTGAACATCGTTACCCACAGGTAGGTTCTGACCCTTAACTCCCCCCACTCCCCACTTATGGGTGTCCTCAGCGTCTATTATTTTCATCTTTGTGACCGTTCAGCTCCCACATGTGAGTGAGAACCGGGATGTTTGGTTTTCTGATCCTGAGTCAGTTCACTTAGACTGATGATCTCCAGCTCCACCTATGTTGCTGCAAAGGGCAGGATTCATTCTTTTTATAGCTGCATAATATCCTATGGTGTATATATACCACATTTTCTTTATCCATTCAATTGTGGTGGGTTCTTAGGTTGGCTCCATGATTTTGCTATTGTGAATAGTGCTGCAATGAACATACAAGTGCAGGTATCTTCATAATATGTTGATTTCTTTTCCTTTGGATAGATCCCTAGGATTGCTGGGTCAAATGGTAAATCAATTTTTAGTTCTTTGAGAAATCTCCAGATTGTTTTCCAGAGAGGCTAACTAGTTGACAATCCCACCAACAGTGGATGAGTATTCCTTTTAGGATAAACAGCATTCTGGTGTGTACATCTACTACGTTTTCTGTATTCATTCAGCCACTGATGGTCATGGAGGTTGATTCCATATCTCAGTGACCATGAATAGTGCTGCAATGAACATGGGAACACAGATATCTCTTCAGCACACTAATTTCATTTTCTCTGGAGATATACCCTGCAGTGGGATTACTGGATAATGAATTATATAGTAGCTCTTTTTTTTTTTTTAAATTTTTGAAGCATTTCCATACTGTTTTCCATAATGGATGTTCTAATTTACATTCCCACCTCCAATGTAAGGATCCCCCTTTCTCCACATCCTCTTGAACAGCTGTTATCTTTTGTCTTTTTGATAACAGTCATTCTAATAGGTATAAGATAAAACTCACTGTGTTTTAATTTGCAGTTATCTGATGATTAGTGATTCTGAGCATTTTTTCATGTACCTGTTGGCCACTTGTATGTTTCCTTTTGGAGAAATATTTATTAAGAGTCTTTGCCTATTTTATTTAAATTATTATTATTTTTATTATTTAATTGTTTGAGAGTCTTATATATCTGGGATGTTAAACTCTTATCAGAGGTATGGTTTGCAAATATTTCTCCTTTCCGTGGGTTTTCTTTTCACTTCTGTTGATTCTTTCCTGGCTGTGGAGAAACTTTCTAGTTTCTGTAATTCCATTGATCTATTTTTGTTTGCTTTTTGTCTGTGCTTTTGAGTTCATATTTAAAAAGTCATTGACCAGACTAATGGCATGGAGATTTCTCTCATTTTTTTCCTAGTAGTTTTACAATTGAGTCTTTAATCCATTTTCAATTGAGTTTTGTACATAGTATAAGATAAAGGCCTACTTTCATTCTTCTGCATGTGGATGTTCAGTTGTCCCAACACCATTTATTGAAGAGCTTGTTCTTTCTTCGTCGTGTATTCTTGGCACCTTTGTCAAAAATCATTTGACTGTAAATGTGTGAATTTACTTCTGGGCTAATCTGTTACATTGGTATGTGTCTCTGTGTTTTTGCCAGTGTCATACTGCTTTGGTATATTATACTTTTGGTATAATATAACTTTGAAGTGTATTTTGAAGTCAGGAAGTGTGATGTCTCCAGCTTTGTTCTTTTTTTTTTCATGATCGCTTTGGCTATTCAGGGTTTTTTGGGGTTTCACATAAATTTTAAAAATAATTTTTCTGCTTTTATGAAAATTTCATTGGAATTTGATAGGGATTACATTGAATCTGTTCATCTCTTTGGCAGTATGACATTTTAACTATATTAATTCTTCCAATCCATAAACTTGAGATATCTTTTTGTTTATTTGGTTTTCTTCAATTTCTTTCTTCAGTGTTTTACAGCTTTTAGTGTAACAGGTCTTTCATCTCTTTGGCTAAATTAGTTTCTAAGTATTTTGTCATTTTATGTAGTTATTGTAAATACAATTGTTTTCTTGGTTTCTTTGTAGGATAGTTCGTTGTTAGTGTATAGATATGATGTTGATTTGGCGGTACATTGGTTTTCTATCCTGCAACGTTACTGAACCTGTTTTTGCAGTCTTAACAGTTTTACGGTAGGGTCCTTAAAGTTTTCTATATGATTATATTGTCTGCACAGAGGGACAATTTAACTGCTTCCCTTCCAATTTGGATGTCTGATATTTCTTTTTCTTGTCTAATTGCTCTGACTAAGGTTTCCAGTACTATGTTGAATAGAATTGGTAAAAGTGAGGATCTGTGTCCTGTTCCTGATTTTAGAGGAAACATTTCCAGCTTTTCACTGTTGAATATAATGTTAGCTATAGGTCTGTTATATAAATAGCCTTTACTGTGCTGAGGTACATTCCTTTTATACTTAATTTGTTGGAATTATCATGAAAAGATGTCAAATTTTGTCAAATGTCTTGGCATTTATTATTGTCATATACTTTAATGTTATTATTTTGAAACATTACATTTTTTTTGGTAGATACAGGCCTATTTAGAATGTTTAAGATATTTACCACTTTGCTTGTTGTTCATTCCTTCTTAAAATTCAGAAATGTTTTGATAACATATTTTCCTTCTGAATTATATTATTTATATATTTTTAGTAGCACTTTTTTGGTGAAAAAAATCTTAAAATTTTTATTTTCTTGAAATGTCTTTATATTCCCCCAATTCATGAAAGTTATTTTGATATAATAATTTAGGAGGAGGGTTATTTTTTCTCTTTATGATAAAAATATTGTTTTGTTTCCATTGTTGCTGAAGATAAAACAGTTGTCAGTCTAATTGATGTTCCCTCTAATACAATGCCCTTTGTTTCTGGCTGATTTTAAGATCTTCTCTTTGTTATCATTCTACAGTTTCAACATCTCTTTTGCTTGACATCTTTGGGGTTCTTGATCTTATAGTAGTACATTTGCTTCGTTATGGAAAGTTTCCAGCTATTATCTAATCAAATGTTTCTTTATCCTATTCTATTTCACTTCTATTAGAGCTTCTTTAGGTTGTATTGAATTTTCCCACTTTCTTAAAAAAAAATTAGACTTTTTAAAAATTTTACTTTTAAAAATGTGGGATACAGCTCAGGGTTAGATACACAAATGGTCATTGTACAGGTAGAGTATGAGCCTCACTTTGGTCCCTACTTCTCCATGTTTGAGATGAGGTACCCTTATTGATGAAGTGTGACCCCTCTCCCCCGGTAATTTCCCACTAGTGGCAATCTCTTAAAGTATTATGATAATTTTTCAGGGTTTGCTTATGAGTGAGAACATGCGGTACTCAGTTCTTTGTTGCTGTGATAGATCACTCAGTATCATAGACTCTAAGTCCATTCAAGTTGCGGCTAAGTTCATAATTTTGTTCTTCTTTATGACTGCATAACAGTTCATCATGTATATGTACCACTTTTTTTTAATCCAGTCCACTTTTAATGGTCAGCATGGTTGGTTCCATGTTTTTGCTATTATGAATAATGCTGCAATAAATATGCGTGTGCAGGTACTTTTTCAGAGTGATTTGAGTTCTTCCAGGTATATTCCCAGAATGGGGATTATTGATCCTTCCACTTTATTGATCATGTCTTTTGACACCTATTTATCTGACAAATTTCTTCAATGCTATTTTTCAGTTAATTGAGTACCTTTTTAGCTAGCTGTAACCTACTTCTAAGTATGTTCATTTTGTTTTTATTTCTATTATATTTTAATTTCTGAACGTTTTTAAAGTCCTTTTTCAAACTATTTTGCTCTTTTCTCGTAATACCAAACCACTATCTTATTTTTTAAACATATTACACATCGGTGGTCAATATATTATTTCTGTTAGTTTTAGTATTTAAGTTCTGTATGAGTGTGATTGCTTTTTGTTTGTTTTTCAATTTGGCTCTGCAAAAATACAACAACACATTTTGTGCTTGGGTGTTTACTGGTTATTGATCATCGGTTACAATTTTTCTATGGAAATTTTTTGAGTTCTTAGATAAACATGCGTTGTGCCATGTATAATTGTTGGTTGCTTCAGCCTGTTATCTGGAAGCCTTGCCAGACTAAGACTACTTCCAGCAAATTCTTGGCTTGAGATTTTTCTTACCACCAATGTGGTATGTACTCTGTCTATGATGCGAGGTTTAATTCTTTTTGTTTTTGTTTTTGGAGTTGGAGTCTCACTCTGTCGCCCAGACTGGAGTGCAGTGGCCGCTCCCGGCCACCGCAGCCTCGACCTGCTGGACTCCGGTGATCCTTCTGCCTCAGCCTTTCGAGTTGCTGGAATTACAGGCACGCACTACCACGCCTGGCTGATTTTTTGATTTATTGTAGAGATGAGGTCTTGCTGCCCAGGCAGGTCTCAAACCCGCGGGCTCAGGTAATCCACTCACCTCAGGCTCCCAAAGGCGGGGGATTACAAGCTGAGCCACCGAGCCCAGCAGGCTGTTTTCTAACATGTACCTACAAACTAGCTTCTACCTATTACTTATTTTCAAAGCTACTTCCACATTTCTAGGGTTTTTTGATAGCAGCACCCTCACTTTTCAGTACTGATTTTCTGCTTAATCCATTTAGGCTGCTATTAACAACACTATAAACTGGGTGACTTATAAATACCAGAAAGTTATTTCTTATAGTTCTGAGGTTTAACTCTTGACTATAATTTCTTTTTAAAAAAATTTTTATTGTAAAGATGTGGGATATAATTCAGGGCTAGGTATATAAACATTGATCATGCAGGTACCCCGGCTATAATTTCTTAAAGAAGATAGTTTTATTTTCACTGACACAAAGTTCTGAAATCATATTTTTTTTGTAGTCCATTGGAGTAGAAACAGTAGAATGCTGCCCTTTGGTGATAATTTTTTTTTTTAAGTGTGATTATCTTTCTGTGGAATCTCTACCTTGAATAGACCCTAGAATTTTTATCCCTATTCCTCAAGCTTTGTAAAGCGGAAAACCAAGGGTTAATTTTCCTGTTTTTGCAAACACTCTCAAGCAAAAGCTATTTTAAATAATCATTTTGTCTTCCTAGATTCCTGCCTTACTTTGTTTTTGAACTAAATATTCCTTATGTTTTTGTTGGTTTATGAATACATTTAAGATGATTTTTAAAAAGCTTTTCTGTTAATTGAAATTAATTAAATTATTTCAACAAGATGATCTACCTAGGTTCTCAGTATACTATTTTCCAGAAAATGAAAATTTATTATTTCTTCTTCTCAATCATTGTACAAACATTTATTTGCCTTCTTTCATGTTCCAGTCATTGTGGAAAGAACTTGGGATACAGAGTTTAATATTTTGCAAGTCCTAACCTCAAGTTAACCACAATCTGAAAAGGGAGAGAGTTCACACAAGCATAGCATGAAAATACATGGAAAAACAGTGAAAGAATTTTACACCGAATGTTATAATTTCAAAAAATATACACTTTCCTTGTTTTGAGCTTCAGGTGAGCTTATCCTTTCCTTTTCCCTAAATATTTCCAACTTCATTAAAATTTTGTATAGGTTAATAATATGCTTTTGTTGTCTGCCATGCTTTTCTCAGATATAATCACTATCAGATTTTGGTGAGTAGATCATAAAATTTTGACTCAAGTCCTGCTACTTTCTTGACTTCTTCAGTCCTTATCTGGATAAATACCTAACATTTTCACTTTGTTAGGTGCATGGAATGGCGAAAGATGAAAACGTTGAGCAGAATCTGGGCATATGTGAATGTCTGGTTATATTTAAGTCTACATGGTTAAGTCCCCAAGTAAATGATTCTAGACTATATATTGTATATTTTTATTTCATCTTTTCCATTTCTCCCTCACTTGTGCATTTTCTCAGGGACTATTACTCCTACTCTCTTGGCTCCCCTTCTCAATGCCATTATTTCCCTTTTTTAGCTCCAGAAAGACCTACTATTAACTAGGTAGTCTGCCCCTCATTCCACCGTGCCCAACATGCTTGAAGTGAGGGCAAAGATAAGAGAGTAAAGAAAGGGCCGCAGCTCGTTCCAACCTCCACAGTTGAAAATTGATGGCATAGCAAAGAGAGTTGAAAGTACTTCCGTGGGTGAGACTAAGAAGGAACAGAATGCAAGCAGCGAAGAAAAGACAGTCAAGGACAGAGCCTTGGGGAATGATTATTTTTAGATTATGATGAGAGGGCAAAGAGCATGGAAGGAGAAAGAAGGAGCAAAACCAGGGACACGGAGTGCAACAGAATAGGAGATCTGGGGAGTTGCAAAGGTGCTGTGACAAGCAGGATTGACGGCACAGGCCTGGCGATCAAGAAGATCACATAGGGAAGGCCGGTGAACTGTGAGTGGGGATGGGAAGCAAATTTTAGACTGCAGCAGGCTTAGGCAGAGAGAAGATAGCAAGAACAGAAGTAATGCTTTCAGAATATGATGTCTGCAATCTCGGCAGCAAATAGGAGCGATCTAAGCAAATTTGTTGGTATAGGGCATCAGGCCAGGAGAGAGTGAGACTGAAGAAGGAAAGAATCAAAGACGGATGGACAGAGAAACAGACCTGAGACATGTTACTAAGAAGACAGTGGGAGGAGAGAGCCTTGGAAGAAAACAGAGACCAGAAAGAAAAGGGAGAGGAACAACCAAGTTACAGAGAGTGTTGAGGTCGAGAACCGAAAGTTGAGGGCATTCAGTATGACACAGCATGCCATCATGGCTAAGAGGGCTGGCCTGGTGGCAAAGCCTCGCTCGTTCGCGAACTTTGAGACCTTGCACGCGGCACTCAACCACTGTGAGCCTCAGTTTCCTTTCTCTCTCTCTCCAGTGGGGAATAATGATAGTACTTGTAGAACTGGGGTAAGGACTAAGTTAGAATAGTGCTTATGCCATAATAATTACTGATTATCATGTGGACAACAAGGATGTTCTCTGTAAGTTTGGATAAGAACATTGTGGAAGATGAAGATCTTCTGAAGTGTTTGATCATGCGTTCTAAGAGAGAATGGATTCAGATGGAACTGGAACATCACGGAGGGAGGATTTGAGGATGAGGTAAAAAGGTAAGCAGGAACTGGAGACCAAATGAAATTTTTTTTCAAAGAGCCTTAACCTTTATGTAATCAAGTATGTAAAATAAATATAAAATAGGGAGCAAAATTATCTGCAAGAGTAAGTTATGGAGGTTTGTAAGTCAGGTAGGCACAACACTGCCAATCTGTGAATTACAGAAGGTGCAGGGTCTGTCCGGGGGAAGCTTCTCAAATTTTTTTCATCCTGTCTGTTTTTCTGAAGAGACTTAAATGAGCAGAGATCCAGATAGCTGCTGACCTAGCATGTATTATAGCATTAGAATCCCTTCATTCCCACACTAAAATATAGATAAAAGAATCATAGGGTCTCAGAGTTGGAGGTGCCTTATAAGTTGCCCGGTAGAATCTACATGCCAATGCTCAAATTCCACATCACTGAAGCAGGTGGTTATTTGATTATTGTTTGCTTTTTTAGTTTTCTCTTTTAAACTACCAGCAATGAATAACTAACTTCTCTGACCACTAGAAGGAAAGGGGTAATATTTTCCTTTACTGTTATGTTGTCTGTCTATAGCAGGTGCCCATGGTCATAGTTCTGTCATTTGGCTCTCAACAGAATAGTTGTAATGTCCTTTCCATTGCCAATTTGTTAGTTATTTGAACCTAGCTATTTTGTTCTTCCAGAATTTTTGTGGAAGGTGAGAGACGGTAGTGGTGAAGTGGGTTTGCCTTACTCTACCACTCTTTCTTTTGAGTCCTTGTGTTGGTTTAGATACTTTAGATTTCAGTTTGCTTCAGTGTTCCAGAAAGATTGTCTCCAGCAAGAAACAGTTAAAGACAGTTCACAGGTCAGGTTTGATCTATGAAGGGGAGAGAAACTCAAAACTAAATTTGTGCAATTTAAGATAAAATGTGCCTGCTTACCAACCAGAAACAGAGGTCAAACAGAAAGCTTATTACAATGTAATTTTCTCACCTGTGAAATGGAAGTGACCATTACTTACCTTTCCAGGTTGTTGTAAGGATTAAATAGGCCGACAGCCAGAGATTACACCTTAGAGATATCCATTAAAGAATATCTATCATGGTTATTGTCATCATTATCCAATGGCGTCACCGATAACAATAATTAGATCTATTTTTTGTTTGCACACTGGGTAAATTTTAATTCCTTTCTATGGTATTAATATAAAGATCATGTGCATATGAATCCTTTTTATGTTTTATGGATCCATATAATTAGAGTTGTAATATATCTTATTTAAAATAGAGAGTACTTAAAAAGCAAGTATGCTATATCATCACGCTTCTGGTAGATCTTTATATTCAGAATTTACATCCATGGGATAGGTCGTGTCACAACTTACATTGGTATGCAGAAGGAAATGGTGTTTCTGTATTTATGACAGCCTATTTAAAATGGGCAAGAAAGAGTCTTTTATAACAAGGTTATATTGCATTTCAAGTATTTATTTATTTATTATATGTGCCATTTCTGAAAAATGAAAAGCACAACAAAAATTCATGGTTATTTCTGGCTTCCGGGGAACTGGATAGATGTGAGAGTATATTTATGCGGTATTTATTTCCTAATATATGCAATGGAGTTGATTCTAAATGATTTGACTTTAAAAGCAGAATATAAATCTCTACAGGCACAAGTAGAGTTAAGGTTTGCACTAAATCTTTGCCTGAAACACCCCAAAGCAGGTTATAAAAATTCCTTCTTGTACATCACATTAAATCTAACCTTACTGGGCAGCCAGCAATGAAACAGGAATCCCAGACCACTTTGCACAGATCACAGCATCCGTCACCAACTTACATTTGATTTGTGGAGAAACTATCTTATTTTTCCACTATGATATTCATTTAAAAAAACCCAATATTTTTGGCCTTTAGTGCAAAGATATGGGGGAATAAACTAGCATTTATGCAGCTCCTTCTAGGTGCCAGGTACTGTTCTGAGCATTTTGATAATGACTAACATTTCTGTAGTGCTTATTGTATGCTAGGTATTGTGTCCTAAGTGCTCTGTGTACTTTATGCACTGAATCTCGTAATCACCACATGACTCGATATCACCTTCTGCACTTTCCAGATGAGGAAGCTCAGCCTCTGAGACATTATGGTATTTGCCTGTTGGTGGATTCAGGCTAAGAACCCAGGCTGGATTGATTGAAAAGCCCCTCACTTCTCATTATTCCCAAAATTGCTACTTAACACCTTTTGACCTAGGAGTGAATATAAAGTAGAATTTGGGAAGAATATCCTTTTTTCTGAACCGAAGACTTGCTAAACCATAAAAATCCTTACCTCATTAAGAGATCAAATAAATAGAATGTTCATCCATTCACACAAGTACTTGCTACCAGTTTAACTTTATGCCAAGCATTGCACCAGGAGCTGAAGATACAGAAATACTTGATTATTGCTGATCTTCACTGAACTCAAGTTCTTTGGGGGAGAAAGACAATTAAAAAACACACTATGATGTCATTATTATAGAAATGTTCACTTCTCTGGGTTGCAAGAAAGTCCCAGAGTGTCCTGCATCCAAACCTAGTCTTATAGACCAAGAGCATCAAAACAAGAGGAGAGAGAAGGTTGATGGGGGGAACAGACAAGAACTTTTTTTTAAAAAACTCTCATTTCAGTCAAAAGTTATTTTTCAACTTATTCACTTACAGCTCATGGAAGCAGGTGATGTGAGAAAATTCTTATTGTCAGAGGACAGGGAGAAAGGAGAAAAGAGGGACAAAGACAAACACACACACACACACACACACACACACACACACAGAGAGAGAGAGAGAGAGAGAGAGAGAGAGAGAGAGAGGAAGAAACTCTCCTGAGATTTACCTGCAGTTTGTAGTTTGGTATTGTCTTTCTATCTGGTTTTAAGAAATTTCATCCTTTCTTAGGAGTTGATTGTCATTTCTGATTTTCTGTAAAGGAGGTTGACAGTTGAGAGACTGCTGAACTTTTCTGAAATTCTGCCCTGTCACTTGTTCCCTCTTCCTGAAGCTCTCTGTTTTCCTAGGCTGACACCATCAACCACCCCAAAGGAGGATGCTGATTTCCTTGATAACCTGATTGCAATTTGAAGGCTGCTAGGGACCAGGAAGGATGGGAAGAAATGAATAGCAAGTTAAACCGCCACCATAATTGCATTTATTCCTGGGCTCTAGGTCAAACCAGAGCAGTTGCAGAGTGAAATACAGGGTTTCTGGAGGTGCCATATGAGTGAGTGACAGGACCGGTGGGCAGTTGTAAACCTGTAGGCCTCAAAACTGGCCACCACCAATGATCTCAGTGGCAGTGCAGCTGACTTTGCTCCTTAGAGTCATCCAGCAAGGGGACCCTTGCCTTTGGGAGGTTGTACTTGCCCTCACCCCAAGTCCTTCCCCGCCCTCTCTCACCACACCCTCCACCCCCAGTTACTAGTAGAGAGTTTCACATACAATGGGAGCTCAAAAAATGCATGTTATAATACATTTAACACCTTAAAGAAAGAATGACAATGCTTCTGGAAAAATGGGGGCATTTTTCTGCCTCCGTCTTCTGGTTCCTTCCAATCTCAGTTTAGCACTGGCACAGATATTCTTGTTTTTCACTTTTTCCATGCCTAGGCTTTTTTTAGTACGCTCATGACAGACGAAGTGTTGCTTTCCCTTCTTTCTGTGCTTGTTGACTTGCATACTGTCTAAAGCAAGCCTTGTCCTCTCAGTCCCTCTTCCTTCTTGCCCCCCAGCAGCCTTCCTTTCCGTATATAATCTCAAGGGTGAGCGGTTTTCCTACCTTGTCACAATCCTGTGTAGACACATCAACTGTAGAAGCTGTGTGGATGCCTTTCTCTCTCCAAGGCTTAATGATTTTCCTGTTTAATATTTTAGGGTCTGCAGCATCTATCTTTTTCACTATAATGTTATTTATTCCCACTCTTTCGCCTCAAGTCGATCCTAATGTGTGCTCTCTGATCGTTTGATGTAACTTTAAAGTGGAATGAGAAAGTTGGCTAAATCATCTTCCCCTTAGGCAACACTTTTGCCATCCAAATGCGTTCTTCCCAGGAAAATATTTGATTAAAGGAGAAAAAATGCCACTGGAGAAATATCTTCACTCTGGGATCCTGTTAAATTTGAAGATGCCAAACTTCAGACAAATGTGGTATTTTCTGTATGTTTTGTACCGTAGCCACAGTTTATACCAGTTGTATGCTAATGACACAAGTTTCTATTTTCCTGCATCAGTGTGTACTTCAAGGACAGAGAGTTGCTCTTATTCATCTTTGTGGCCCAGCACCCTAGCATGAAGCCTGGCATACAGCAGACCCTGCCTAAAGATTCCTGAATGCATCTTTTATCACTATCATCTCTCAGCAGTACCAGAGTTTAAATTTTCTCAGTGAAGATTATATAAACTGCATACTATTTAGATTCAGATCATACTTTGTTGATTTGCATTGTTGTGTCAGGATTTAAGCAACTGTTCCACATACCCAAATGCCCTTTTAAATTGTGAATATGTTTTGCGCAAACACATATCAGGACACTCAATTATGCAATCAACTTCAGAGAATGCATTTGAAAATCTGAGCATATGTGATTTAAAAACAGAAAGGTAAAAATTAGCATCTCAAGTCTAAGGAAACATAAGGATTTAAGAGACGGGCTGTGTCTGTATGAGAGCACATAAAATGTTAAGAAGAACAGTTCAGTCAAATCTTTAGATGATGTGTTGTTCTCACCCAAATTTCTATTATTTTACAAATGCCAAAGCCTTCAACGCCAGTACAGATGGATTAACTGGTTATTCTGACTGTAATCAGCCATTAAAAAAAAAAAAAAAAAAAACCAGGATTCCATACGTATTTCTGTTCACTGGTTTACCTGGGGTCAAGTGGGAAATAAAATACTTGCAAAGTCTGCATTTCAAGCATTAGTACAAAGGTACTATCTTTGAAATGGAGGAGCAGGAAACCTGAAGAAACCCGAATAACATTTTCATGAAGACAACAGATATGCTGCAGTGTGAGGGGGAGGAATTGAAACTGAAATGAGCTGGCAGAGGAGCTGTGCCATGGAAACTCCTCAGCTGCTTCCTGGAAGAGAGCTTCAGAAACCCAAAAAAGGAAGAAAAAGCATCTTTGGTATGAGATGATACAAAACAGAGGGAGAGAAAATCAGAAGCTATTTGTAGGTAGGCATGCGTGTCCAAGCTTACCCCAGCTAGGGAAAAGAGGAGGATTTAAAGAACAAATTCTGGATGCAGTTCTTTGGGGGAAGACTGAAGAATCTAGATAGCATTTCTTTGTCTGGACCAGGGTGATGTTGTCAGCTTCTTTTTTTTTTAACTTTTACTTTTGCTATTTTAAAGATGTGGGGTACAATTCAGAGTTAGGTATACAGATGTTCATGATACAGGTACCCTTGATGACGAGGTGTTTCCCCCTTCCCCAGGCAGGTTCCCACTACTGCCAATCCCACAGACTGAATAATGTGGTTCTCTGGAGCTCTTCTGTACTCGCAAGGCCAGTAGCTATCCTGCTGTTTATATGTCCTTAGAGTTTTGTTTATGTAATATAGAACATATCAAACAAAAACTGAAAAGGAAGGCTGAATAATTTTCTGCATCTTGCTAACAATAAAGATGTGCTGAGAATAAAAACCGGGTAGGTTATTTGGAGTTCATAATGGGAGAGAATAGAGTGTCAGAGGGGAAAGCATGGGTGTGGTGTCAGTGGACTTGCACTACTATGTTCATTCAGTAAATGCTTATTGAGAGCCTACTCTTGGTCAGACATTGTGCTAAGTTCTAGATACACAGTAGAGAATGAAAACAGGCAAGGTCCCTGCCCCATGGCCCCCGTGGACCAGTAAGAGAGCAAATTATTCAACAAAGTCGCCGAATGAAGTTACAAGCACATTTTGCCAACAGATACAAAGGAAAAGGTTTGGAGACAAACAGAGATGAAGGTGCTTGAGGAACAAAAAGAAGGGTTCTAGTTTCATTTCTGCAAATTACTTGTGTTTTGGCGATGGAAGTTTCCTAATGCCTTTGAGTCTTAGTTTTCTCATCTGCAAAACAGATGAGAAATTGCTACTTCACAATGTGTGAATAAGAAAAGATGAGATAGGTAGCATTTCTCACAGAGACTTGCTTTAGATCTTCTGGATAACTAAGAATTAACTAGAGAACTAGTTATGTTGCCAGCAATGTGATCTATGTATTCTGTCTGTTCTTATCTGAGTTAGGGTTGCTGACATCAGACTAGGTTGGTGTAGATTACTGACATCTGACCTTCAAGGTCGGATCCATTACCTTTCCTTGTATTCCTGGTCTAGGGATCCTGTTCTGTCATGGCCCATAGCCATGGATATAACTTCTGTATCAAAATGCATTCAAATGCCCCTTGTAATTACTCTATTTTATTACCAATAAACGATTCATCCTTTATTGTTTGAAGTGGTGGAAAGGACCTTACCTCTGCATTTGAACCTGTGTTCTGACATTGGCCTATGTTCTGGATTTTTTTAACACACTTCAGGTATAAGAGATTCATTCTTTTGGTCATTTTGAGAGGCCTGAAGTCCAGGGGTCTCTGGCACAGAGAGGAATGTTAACATTCGGGTCCAACGATTTGCGCTGTGGGACAGCATACCTGAACACTGCTTTGAAGATTCAGGGTCCTGCAAATCTCTAGGGTTAGTGTTAGTGAATTGCTCACCGCAAGTGCCAGGAGTGGAGAGTGAAGGGGACACACGGCCTGGGTCTCACCTCAGAAGCAATTCCTTCACAGTGGAATCCTCATCTGCTTTTGTTTCTAGTATCCTGCCTCTTTTTTATTGAAGGCATAAACTCTTGTGTGTCAGGTGAGCTGAAAAGTTTAGTTCTGATTATTTCAAATGTTAGCAATTGAATAGAAGACCTTAGCATTTACAGAAAAAGTTGCTAGTGTGTAGATGCATTTCCCCCACTCGTGCTTCAGCCACACATTTTAATGGCAGATACCATAGATTCAGAGGAGTTTTCCCTCACCTGGAAGTTATTCCTAGCTCGGGCAGTGCAACATACAGCCAGAGGAGGAAAGCCATGACTGCCGCCATCTTATTGTATATCAACCAAGAGAAGCTACGAAAGAAATACTTGTCCCAGGTTGATCTCAGATACACAGAGTGAGAATTCTAGGGGTACAATCTCCAAATCCGTAAATTAAAAACATTTCTCCTGGTGACGATAGTGCATGAGTTTTGTGGATGTGCCCTAGAGTCCTAGCAGAAAGCAGATAGCAAGTGGCTACGTGTGTTTTGCGCTGGTGGAAATCCCTTTGTGCCCACAGGTACCTCTCAGAGAGTCATCACAGGTATAATTAGCGATTCTGCTGATGACAGTGACTCTCCCTCTCTTTGGTTATGCCTCAGTTGTGCTGGAACTCAAAAATGAAGCTCTGTTTCAAGTACTGGAAGGGCAGATGATACTGCTCGCTTATAAATGCCTTCCTTGTGTTATAGTGCTCTGCTGAGAAAATACTGAAGATAGGGTGTATGAGTGTGTGCATTTGTGTGTGTATGCAAGTTTGTGTTTTTTTTTTTTTCCTGGAATAATAACAACCTTGAAGAGAAGCCTTTCCATTAGGATTGCAGAACAAGGGGCTATAAAAACATCCTTAGGTAAATTGCCATTTTGTAAGCTGCCCAGTTTGAATTATTCAGCTGTGGTTACTATGGAACCGCAAGCCTTGTTCACTTTGCAGAGGAAAATTCTAATGGTTCCCCAGTGTCCCCAGACTGTGGAAAAGTGTGTTTAAAGAAAGAGCTGCTCTTTCTGTTGGAGACACACAAGTCAACTACAGAATGACCATGTCAGGGTTTAGGGGTACCTTACACTTGGCCGAGTTTGCACTTCCAGATCAAGGACTGTCCTTGGAGTGAGAAACCTCCTTGCTGGAGATAGCTATTATGCTTAGGTCAACTCATTCTAGGGATCTGTCATTTTGGAATAAGGAGCCTGGCTTAGTACTCTTTTAGGATGAGTGAAATAATATGTTGTAAGTATTTGTTTATCGTACATTTCTTATTTTCTCGCCAGTGATTTATCTATATAATTTCATGTAATTATCCTGATAACTATATGTGTGACCATCACTCCATTTTATGAAGGGGGAAACCGAGACTCAAGAATTCAGGTAAGTTACCAAAATAAGTAAAAGAGCCTGAATTTGAACCTAGTTCTAACGCTCAATCCTGGATGTCACCGGCATGTTAGACTATCTGGTGTAGGTTCAGTGGTATAGAGGCCCTTGATTGCCATCAGGCAATTATTCTCCAAGAACCGGAAGTCTAGTGACTGCTGTTCCAACTGAGGGTAGTTCGAAGCACACTGTAGTCAGTGACACTCACTCCTTTATCCCACTGCTGGTGCCAGAAATTTATACCCTACTAAGTGTCCACAGCTTGGTTATCCTTCATTTGGGATGATGAGGTCCTGGGACATTGCAAGGGAAATGGGTTTGTGGTCTCCATCTCCCAACCCTTCAAGGTAAATTGGTAGAGTGCAAGCAAAGTCTCAAGGTGTGGATAAGCTGGTGTTGACCTTGGGAACTGACAATGGTCAGGACTTGAGAGGGTAAAGGTGAGGTAATCTGCCAATGAATTCTTAGCCCAATCTGACTGGTAAGAAATCAAGGTGAACAATTGATTCAGCAATAGACCCCAAGCTTCTTTCTGCTACACTGGTAAAATCAAAGTATTTCATTGACTAAGGGGACTGAGAGATAATCTAGCTCAGTTTCATATTACACGGGAAAAAATTGAGGACCAGATAGATGAACACACTTGTCTGAGGGGTTTAAAGTCCTGGAGAGTGGGAGGGGAAGAAGTAGAACCCCAGTCTCCCGCCAGCCAGCCACATGACATCATGCCCTTTTCCTGTCAGGGGTCAGTCTGCTGGGGAATATGCCCCAAGCAGCAACCTCTGGCTGGGTGAGGAAGAAGTGGGTATGGAGAGGAGGACCCTGGAAAAGAGCAGGAGTTAGTTGAGGGAGAGCTGAAGCTTGCTATCAAGGAGCAGAGCGAGAGGCTCCAGATGACAGGCAACTTGTGCCAACTGACTGTTGCATGCAGTGTCGCATCGCCTCGGGGTCTGCTGGTGATACCCTTGACTTCAAGCCTCCAGGAGGCAAGTCTCAGTTAACAAGCAAATTGCATTCTTCACAAGACATGGAAATTGTTGTTACTTTTTTAACCTCTTGGTTTTATTGCCTCTACTTTCACCTTTCATATGCAAAAGCAGCTGCTTAAAAGCCTAGAAGTTTGTCTCCAATGACTCTTGTGTCTGTGAGCTGCATTTTATTTACTCAGTTACAAAATTGATGCAGTCATTTTTCGAATAAGCAGAAGAGAGGATATTGAAGGCTACAACACCAAAAAATGACAAAGGTTTGAGGCAATTGATGTGCTAATTACCCTGATTTAATTATGGCGCATTGTACTGACATATCGAAATTTTGCACTGTAACCACAAATGCGAGTTTTTTTAAAACTTCTGTCCCTAATGTCAGTTCATGACTGGGTTTTCTCCCAAATAGTAAAGGCAGTGCCTCTCCAAAAGAGGTGCTGGGTCAGCATATCTGAAGTGGTCGGTGTGCTCAAAGCACATTCCAGCTTTCCAGTGAAAATGACAAGGCAGAGGCTGAGCAATGAATTGTACTGCGTGTGGTACTTAGAGATGTTTTTGGAGAGTCATTCTCAAACTTTGGTGTGCACAGAATGGCTTAGCAAGCTTGGTGAAAAAATGTATCCCTGATACAAAATGAAAGGACATTATGTGGGGTCAATAGACCCAATGAACAGCCATTTTATCATTGGTTAGTTTTGTCATGTTTTTTTAGCAGTTCACTTTAATTTACCCTCTGATCACTAGCCAAGGACAGAGCCAGCTTCTCATAGGTAGCTATTGATAATTGTTTTACAACCCCCTCCTGTATCAATTAGCTTTTCTGTTAGATCTCAGTGGAACCTTCAAAAATGTTAGGGTCACACACCCAGCGGGGCTGCCAGAAAGTTAAGTCAGGCCCGCTGGGGATGCGGGTGTCTAGTGTGCAAGCCAATGCCACATGAAAGATGCAAAGACTTACACAGAGGTCAGACGTTGGATGAGAAAATATAGTTTATTTAGAAAGTAAGTTGGAGAAAGGGAGAGAGAGGGAGGGGAATTCACCTCCCTAAGGGAGGGGGGGTTTCTATTTCAAGCATTTGCCTCCACCCATAAGACCCAAGTTAACCTAATCAGCCTTTTGTGACCCTCATGACACAGACAGATCCCATCACCATGACAGCAATCATGTGTGTAACCCACCCATCTGTCCACCTTACCTGACATCAGAACCTGCGTTTACCTGTCCCCTTGGTGATGGTGTGAAAAAGACCACCACCCAATCACCTTCATGGCCTGCCCCCATCAAAGGGAAAGTTTAAAAGGCATTCAAAGCCGGGCTCTGTGGCTCAGCCTGTAATCCCGCGCCTTTGGGAGGCTGAGGTGAGTGGATTGCCTGAGCCCGCGGGTTCGAGACCCGCCTGGGTAGGGAGACCTCATCTCTACAATAAATCAAAAAATTATCTGGGCATGATAGTGCATGCCTGTAATTCCGGCTACTTGGAAGGCTGAGGCGGAAGGATTGCCAGAGCCCAGCAGGTCGAGGCT
>NW_007255005.1:287862-326202 GCF_000164805.1 Carlito syrichta | reverse complement strand
CCAAAAAAAAAAAAAAAAAAAAAAGGCATTCAACTTCAAACAGCAGTCATCATTGCTTCCTTAAGCACTGGCAGGCCATGTGTTCTTTGAGCTATGGCCACTCCATGCTTTTCCATGCTTTCCTAAGCTTTGGTCCCTCTCCTACCTTGGGGAAGTGAATCTCCTCTCAATCTCTCTAATTTACTTTCTAAATAAACCGTGTTTTCCAACCTAACTGCTGTGCAATTCTTCGCATCTTTCACACGGCACCGGATCACAGACCAGAAACTCCTCGTTGGGCCTGACCTAATATTTTTCAGGCCTGGCTGGTATTTCTAACCTAACACAGAGTTTTTGATTCAAAAAGCCTGAACCCAGAAATCTGCTAAGGCTGGATAATATTCCATTGTGTAAATACCACATTTGTCCATTCACTGAGATCTAGTCCATATCGCGACTATTGTGAATAATGCTGCAGTGAATATGGAGCTGCAGATACCTTTATGAAGAGGTGATTTCATTTCCTGTGGGAGTACACCCAGAAGTGAGATTGCTGGGTCATATTGGTGGTTTGGTTTTCAATTTCTTTAGAAATCTCCGTATTAGAGGTTGGGAAGATGGCAGCCGAGCCAGTTGGCCTATGCAAGTCCCCGTGTGAGTGAGTGAGTGTATGGAAAATGTGTACGTGCTGGTGAGCGAGTGGCCTGTGAGTGGTTGACTGAGTGAAGTTTAGGGAGCTAGCGACCAGGCCTCTCTTGGTGCAGCGGCTGGTGCCACAGCTGCTGGGTTTGGACCCTAGTGATTCCCGGGACACAGAAGCTGAGAGCCATTTTCTTTTTCTTTTCTTTCTTTCTTTTTTTTTTTTAAATCAACAAACCCCCCCTGGGAAGAAAATGCTGGGAGAGACTGTCTAAATGGGGACTTGTGAGCAAGTGGCCAGGCCCCTGGTACAACAGCTGGTACTGCCGCTTCTCTGCTTCACCCCTGGCCCTTCCCAGATCACAGAAGCCGAGTGCCATTCTTTTTTTTTTAAATGAACAAAAGCAGCAGGGAGAAAATATCGCCCCAGGCTCTCAGGAGAGAGACTGCCAGCTCCCGGCGTTGCCTCTCCACTTCAGCACCTGGCAGGGCACTGGGAGCAGGGGCGGCGGAGGGAGTCCAGAGGCAAAGTCCCACGGAAGAGGACAAGAGAGGCACCCCACCACCATCTTGAAGGCGGGGCAGGAAAATGCTCCCACTCGCTCACGGCGGAGCAACAGATCTGATCTCCGTGACAGGCGGATCAACTACTCAGGGACTGAGCATGACGCAGAGGGAATATCCTCAAAGCACAAAGTTCAGAGGGACCTGAGGAATGCTGAGTTCCAGGCACCCCACCCCCTACCCTGATTCAGTCTCGAGACAAAGGGTGTGGCCAGGAAAGGACGAGGAAGACAATTCCAAAGAGATCAGTGGTGAGTCCAAGGCTGACCCAAAGCCCCTCCTCCCCAGCAATCCTTTGAAGGTCAGACCCACACAGCTGGGCCCCGACTGAGAGGGACAAACCTATGCGGAGCCTGGACGTCAGTCGCAATAGGAGAACTCCATTCCAGGAGAGGCCTGGCTGGGGCATTCCTGGTGAGTACATACCTGGGGAAGAGAATTCTGCACCTCCCCGCCAGAGGAGATCTCCTTGACCATACAAGAGTGGGAGGGAAGGACTGCAGCCCCACCCACCTCCACTGCCCCTCCTCCTTCCCTGCTCCAGACACTGAGGAGAGAGTGAAAGTGGTAGCTCTGCAGGAGAGACCTGATTAGAGGAATAATTACAGAGCCTGGAAGAAGAGGACAGGATTTTTTTTTAATTTTCAATTTTTAAAAAAAATTAAAAAAAATTTTTGACTATGTTTGTTAGTTCACCGATTTTTAAAATATTTTTACTTTGTGCATGAATGTGTATGTGAGAATTTGATCTGTCCCCCCCAAATATTTTTTCTTTTCATTTTCTGTTTATTTCTTCTTTTATTTGTTGTTTTCTGTTTATGTGTGTATGTGAATGATTGAGTGTTCATCTTTCATTTTTATTATAAAGATGTAGGGTACATTTCAGGGTTAGTTATATAACACTGATCATGCAGGTACCTTTGTTGATGAGGTATTCCCCTCCCTCCCCTAGTACTTTCCCTTAACTGCCAATCCCACTCTCCACCCCCTGACAGTTTCCCACTACTGCCATTGCTTTCTTATAGCATTATAATTGCTCAAGGTCCGTTTATGAGTGAGAACATATGGAACTCTGTTCTTTGCTTCTGTGATAAATCACTGAGTATGATTGACTCCAAATCCATCCAAGTTGCTGCAAAGTCCATATGTTTGTCCTTCTTGATGCCTGCATAATATTCCATCGTGTATATGTACCACATTTTTTAAATTCAGTCCAGCTTCAATGGGCAACATGGTTGGTCACATATTTTTGCTATTGTGAATAGAGCTACAACAATCATACATGTGCAGGTACCTTTTTTGTAGAATGATTTGAGTTCCTCCAGATATATTCCCAATAGGGGAATTGCTGGGTCATATGGAAGGTCAATTTCTAGTTCTTTCAGGCATCGCCACACTGTCTTTCAAAGAGGTTATACTAGTTTGATTTCCCACTAGCAGTGTAGAAGTGTTCCTTTTTCTCCTCATTCTCACCAGCATCTGTTGTTGTTTGTTTTATTAATGATGGCCATTCTTTCTGGGGTTAGGTGGTATCTCAGTGTGGTTTTGATTTGCATTTCTCTGATGATGAGTGAGGCTGAGCACTTTTTCATGTGTCTGTTGTATGCCTGTATATCTTTTTTTGAGAAGTGTCTATTCATATCTTTTGCCCACTTTTTAAAGGGGCTGTTTGTTTTCTTCCTTTCAGTGCATTTGAGTTTCTTGTGGGTCCTATATGTTAGGCCTTTGTCAGATATACAGTTGGCAAGTCTTTTTTCCCGTACTGTGGGCTATCTCTCTGCTCTCTGATGGTTTCTTTTGCTTTGCAGAAGCTCATTAGTTTGATGAGGTCCTATTTGTCTATCTTATTTCTTAAGGTATTGGCCTTTAGGTTTTTGAATAGGAATTGGTTGCCAGTTAAAATTTCCATAACAGTGTCTCCTGCATTTTCTAAGATTCTTATAGTTTGAGGTTTTACATTTAGGTCTTTGATCCATTTAGAATTAATTTTTGTGTATGGTGATAGGTAGGGGTCCTGTTTCAATTTTCTGCATGTGATCAGCCAGTTTTCCCAGCACCATTTACTGAATAGGTTCTCCTCTCCCCAGTGGTTGTTGTTGGAGCCTTTGTCAAAGATGAGTTGGTTGACGAATGAGTTGGTTTTGCTTCTGGCATCTCTATCCTGTTCCACTGGTCCATGTGCCTGTTCTTGTACTAAGACCAGGTTTTTTGATTACTGTAGCCTTACAGTAAAGTTTGAAAACTGGAAATGTGATACCTCCCGCTTTGTTTCTTTTGCTAAGGATTTTTTGAACATGCATGGTCATTTAAGTTCCCATATGAATTTCTGTATTTTTATTTCCAGGTGTTCATCTTTCAATTTTGTTGTTGTTGTTGGTTTGCTTTTGCTCTTCTGGGTTTTTTTTTTTAATTTTCATTTTTTATAGTTTAAGGTGTGTGTCAATATATGTGTGAGGGTTCGACCTGAATTCCATTTTGTTCCTCCAATCTTTCTGTTTTTCTTCTTTATTCACTTTATGTGAGGCATTTGTGTGTGTTTAGTTTTCTTGATTTTTTTGTTATTCTTGTTTGTTTTATTCACTTTGTTGTTATTCCAGTTTGTTTTGGGGTGTATGTCTGTCTGTCTGTGTGTGTATGTATGTTTAATTGTTTTTTGCATTGGTTTCTGATTCGCATTGTCATATAGTGTGGTGGTGGGTAGTGGGTCTTAGGGAACACATACCACAATAAGTGAACATTGTATTTTAAAAGTAGTTTCTGAATCCTAGTGCCCCATCTCCTACTTTGACTATTTAAAACTACAAGAGACAGCAAAGCTTCCCATCCACCATTCTTTTTCAAAACAGAACAATTCCAGAGCCCAAATCAGGGAAGAATAAAGGACTGAGCAAACATCAGAAAGGAAATTCTCTCCCACAGACACTGAATAACAGAACAAAGAGAAAAACAAGAGAACTGTCACCAATGAGGAAAAACCAAAGGAAGACCTCAGGCAATTTCAAGTGTACCAAAGACAAAACTCCTGAAAAATCCAACCCTGGTGCCCAAACAATGGAAGTCACCAACAAATGACCCCAGAATATGACAGGGATTACAGGATAGATGGAAAGAATGAATAAGACTCAGGAAAGACAAGGTGCAACATTAAAAGAACTTGTAACAGAGATTTTGGCAATAAAAAATTTCATGCAGGAAATAAATAACAAGATGACAAGCATGGAAAGCAGAATTAATCTAGCTGAAGAAAGAATTTCAGAACTTGAAGACCAGAACATGGAATTAACCCAATTAGTAAAAAACATAGAAAGAAGACTCAGAAAGAAAGAACAAAGCTTACAAGCGATGTGCAATTATATCAAGAGGACGAACCTATGCCTGATTGGTATCCCAGAAGAAGAAAAGGAAATGGAGAACAACTTGGAGCAAGTATTCCAGGAGGTAATCCAAGAAAACTTTCCCCATCTCGCCAGACATGTGACCAGCCAAGCACAAGAGATACAGAGAACCCCACAAGACATCAAAAGAAAAGACCAATTCCTAGGCATATAGTAATTCACTTATGCAAAGTAGGCACAAAAGAAAAAAATCCTAAAGGCAGCACAAGAGAAAGGCCAGACTACCTACCGGGGAAAACCAATTGGAATAGCCACAGACCTATTGGCAGAAACACTATAAGCAAGAAGGGACTGGAGTCCTATATTCAAAGTCTTCAAAGATAAACAATTTCAACCAAGAATTTCCTATCCAGTCAAACTCAGCTTCATCAGTGATGGAGAATTAAAATCTTTCCCAGACATCTAATCCCTAAGAGATTATGCAATTTCCAGACTAGCTCTACAGGAGACACTTAAAAATGTATTAAGATCAGAAGAAAGGAAAAAATAAAGAATGACCACACTCTTCCCAAGAGAACAGCAGAGCACAGAATCAACAGAGAATACAGTGCAACAAGAAACTTGAAAACACACACATACATTAACCCCAAAGTCAAAAAAATCAAGCAAACAAAGAAAAAACTTTACAAGAACCTCATAACAGGGAGAAACAATCACATTTCAATAATCAGCCTGAATATGAATGGACTAAATACACCACTGGAAAGACACAGAATGGCAACTGGATAAGAAACCATGAACCGATTATTTGCTGCATCCAGGAGACTCATCTCACTACAAGAAACATACACAGACTCAAAGTTAATGGATGGAAAATGAGTTTCCAGGCATATGGATCACAAAAGAAGGCAGGAGTTGCAAACTTCATATCAGACAAAACAACCTTTAAGCTATCAAAAATTTTAAAAGATGCAAAAGGACACTACATAATGATAAAAGTTTCAATCCATGAACAAGAAATATCCATCCTAAACATATATGCACCCAACATAGGAGAACCAGCATTTATAAAGCAACTACTAAGTAAATTTTAAAAAGATAGTGTCTCTAACACTATTTTAGCAGGGGAATTGAATACTCCACTAACAGCTCTAGATAGATAATCGAGACAAAAACTCAACAAGGAGATCCAGAACCTAAACTTGACACTCGACCAAATGAACTTAATAGATACCTACAAATTATTCCACCCAACAACCACAGAATATACATTCTACTCATCATCACATGGAATGCACTCCAAGATTGATCACATCCTTGACCGTACATCAAGCATAAACAAATTCCATAAGATTGAAATCTTGCCATGCACACTCTCAGACCACAGCAGAATAAAAATAAATATCAACACCAACAACGTTTCCCCCAAACCCACAAAGACATGGACACTAACTAGTATGATGCTGAACAATTCCTGGGTCTACACTGAAATCAAAGCAGAAATTAAGAGATTCCTGGAATCCAATGAAAATGAAGAAACATCTTACCAAAACCTCTGGGATGCCATGAAATCAGTTGTAAGAGGGGAATTTATATCTCTGTGGGCACACAAGTGGAGAGCCCAACAAATCAACTAAGGTAGCTGGAAAGAGACCACCAGAATACCAATTTCAATAGAGGAATCCAAATCATCAAAATAAGAGCCCAAATAAAGGACACAGAAGACAAAAATATCATAGAAAATATCAACAAAACAAAAAGCTGGTTCTTTGAAAGAACTAACAATATTGATGGACCCCTAGCCAGAATGACCAAGAAAAAGAGAGAAAAAGCCCAAATAAACACAATCAGAAATACCCCCAAAGAAATACAAAAGATTATCAGAGATTACTATGTACACCTATATGGAAACAAACTTGATAACCTAAATGAAATGGAGGACTTTCTGACATTACACAAACTCCCCAGGACAAGAAGACATTGAGACACTAAATAGACCAATAACAACCCAGGAAATTGAATCTGTCAACGAAAACTACTTAAATAAATAAATAAATAAATAAAGCCCTGAACCGGATGGCTTTCCAGCAGAATTCTACAAAACATACAAGGAGGAGCTCATACCATTCTTTTGAAAATATTACAGGCAATTGATAAAGATGGAATTCTCTGCAAATCATTTTACGAAGCTAGCACACTGGTACCCAACATGGATAAAGATTCAACAAAAAAAGAGAACTATAGGCCAACATCCCTTATGAACATAGATGCAAAAATCCTCAACAAGATTCTAGTAAATCGGATTCAAAAACGTATGTCAAAAGTCATCCACCATGACCAAGTAGGCTTCATCCCCAGGATGCAGAGCTGGTTCAACATTCACAAGACCATAAATATAATTAAACACATCAACAGATGTAAAAACAAGAACCACATGATTATAGCATTAGATGCAAAAAAAACTTTTGATAAAATTCAGCATCTCTTCCTGATAAAAACCCTCAAGCACCTAGGTATAGAAGGGACATACTTCAAATAGTAAGTACCATCTATGATAAACCCACAGCTAACATATTGCTAAATGGACAGAAACTGGAAACATTTCCCCAAAAACTGGAACAAGATAAGGTTGCCCACTATCACCCCTCTTGTTCAACATTGTGTTGGAAGTCCTATCTTGGGCAATTAGACAAGAGAAGGAAATCTGGGGTATCCAAATAGGAAAAGAAGAAGTCAAATTTTCCCTCTTTGCTGCTGATATGATCCTATACATTGAAAATCCAAGAGAATATGTCAAAACACTGCTTGCACTGATAAAGGACTTTGGCAAAGTCTCAGGGTACAAAATAAATGTGCGAAAGTCAGTTGCATTCCTATACACCAACAACAAGCAGACAGAGACCCAAAGTAAAAGCACAGTCCCATTCACAATAGACACACACACACACACACACACACACACACACGAAATACCTTGGCATCTTCCTAACCAGAGAAGTCGAAGACCTTTACAATGATAACTACAAAATACTGCTCAAAGAAATCCAAGTCACAAACAAATGGAAAAATATTCCATGTTCATGGATAAGGAGAATCAACATTGTTAAAATGTCCATCCTACCAAAAGCAATCTATAGATTCAATGCAATACCCATTAAGTTACCAACATCATTCTTCTCAAACATGGAAATGACAATACAGAAATTCACATGGAAACATAAATGACCATGAATAGCCAAAACAATCCTTAGCAAAAGAAACAAAGCAGAAGGTATTACACGTCCAGACTTGAAATTTTACTATAAGGCTACAGTAATCAAAATAGCCTGGTATTGGTACAAGAACAGACACATAGACCAATGGAACAGGCTACAGATTCCGGAAGCAAAACCTCAATTTCTCAACCAGCAAAACCTCCAACATCAACCACTTGGGAGAGGAGAAGCTATTCAGTAAATAGTGCTGGGAAAATTGGCTGACCACATGCAGAAGATTGAAACAGGACCCCTGCCTATCACCACACACAAAAATTAACCCTAAATGGATCAAAGATCTAATCGTAAAACCTCAAGCTATAAGAATCTTAGAAAATGCAGAAGACACCCTTATGGAAATTGGAACTGGGAACCAATTCCTGTTCAGAACCCTAAAGGCCAATACCTTATGAAATAAGATAGACAAGTGGGACCTCATCAAACTAATGAGCTTCTGCAAAGCAAAAGAAACCACCAAGAGAGCAGGGAGACAGCCAACAGAATGGGGAAAAAAATATTTGCCAATCGTATATCTGACAAAGGCCTAACACCAAGATCTACAAGGAACTCAAATGCACTGAAAGGAAAAAAACAAACAACCCCTTTAAAAAGTGGGCAAAAGACATGAATAGACGCTTCTCAAAAGAAGATACACAGGCAGGCAACAGACACATGAAAAAGTGCTCAGCCTCACTCATCATCAGAGAAATGCAAAACCACACCGAGATACCACCTAACCCAGTAAGAATGGCTATCATAAATAAACCAAGCAACAACAGATGCTGGCAAAGATGCGGAGAAAAAGAAACGCTTCTACTCTGCTGGTGGGAATGAAAACTAGTGCATCTTCTTTGGAAGATAGCATGGCATTATCTGAAAGAACTAGAAATTGACTTTCCACATGACCCAGCAACTTTTCTATTGCGAATATACACAGAGGAACTCAAAACATTCTGCAAAAAAGATAACTACACACGTATGTTTGTTGCAGCTCCATTCACAATAACAAAAACATGGAACCAACCATGTTGTCCATTGAAGCTGGACTGGATTAAAAAAATGTGGTACATATACACAAGGGAATATTATGCAGCCATAAAGGAGGTCAAACATATGAACTTCGCAGCAACTTGGATGGATTTAGAGTCAGTCATTCTCAGTGATCTATCACAGAAACAAAGAACAGAGAACCATATGTTCTCACTCATAAGTGGACCTCGAACAATTATAATACTATAAGAAAATGATCGGCAGTAGTTGGAATCTGTCAGGGGGAGGAGGGATTGGCAGTTGAGGGAAACTACTAGGGGAGGGAGGGGCACAACTCATGCACAAGGGTACCCGCTTAATCAACATTTGTATACCTAACCCTGAATTGTACCCAACATCTTTATAATAAAAAAAAAGAAATCTCCATACTGTTTTTCATAATGGTTCTCTTATTCTGTAGCCACACCAACAGTGTACAAGCATTCCCTTTTCTCAACACTCTTGTTAACATCTCTTATCTATTTTGATTATAGCTATCCTAACAGGTATGTGGTGGTATTATTGAGTGGTTTTGATTTTCAGAGAAATAATCATTTAGAATCTTACTACTCCCAATGTGGTCCTAGCCATCAGCATGGCCAACACCTGGGAGCTGATTCAAATTCAGAATCTCAGTCCTCATCCTCAACCATACCTGTGTACATCAGATTTGGAGAATCACTGGCTTAGAGGGTCCACTCATTTGCTAAGGCTGTCAGAGCAAAATAGCACATACTAGGTGACTTAAAGGATGGAAATGTGTTCTGGAGGCTAAAGTTCAAGGGCAAGGTATCAGTAGGTTTGGTTTCTTCTGACCCTTTCACCCCTGCTTGCAGATGACTGCCTTCTTTCCATTTCCTCACATGGTCTTTTCTCTACATGCATATTTCTTGTGTCTGGGTATCAAAATTTCCTCTTCTTATAAGGACACCACTCACATTAGGTTAGAATCCACCCTAGTGGCCTCATTTAACCTAATCACCTCTTTAAAGGTTCAATCTCCAAATAAAGTCACATTTTGAGGTTCTGGGGTTTAGATCTTCACCATAAAGATTTTGAGAGGATGCAATTCAGGCCATAACAGAGGGCACAGTGACTGCCCCTAGCCCTGCTTATGTGTAACTCTGTCATTGGAAAGAATCCTGAGAAGTTCATACAGTCAGATCTAATAGGGGCCTAGATCCCCTATCTTTGGCTTAATTTGTCTAAAAATGGTGCTTTGGAACCTAATGCTTCCTCTGCCTTGCCATTAAAGTTGACTTAAGTCACTGCATCCCACCATGTTCACCCAGTTGCTCTTCCCAATACAATTCCAATTTCCAACCCTCTGGTCTTTGCCTCTTCATTTCCCATTATGATAAGCACACCTCTCACCCCACACTAGAAATATTAACCCATCTTTCATACTGATATTTTGGCCTCTAGTCTTATCCTCTGAATCTAGTCCATTATTTACAAAGCCAAAATGTTTGTGGTAAAATAAAAATCATGTCATGTCATTCTCCAGCTTAGAATCCATCATGGCTTTCATTGCCTTAGGAAGAAAACGCAATCCTCCTAGCATGGCTTATAAAACTACTTATGACCTGGTGCATGCTTCCCTTGCTAGCCTCACCCTCCCCTCCATACACTCCCACTCCAATTCTTCACACTCTTCTGTTCTCCAGACATATTGGGTTTTGTTTTGTCCTGGCTTCTTGTGTTTTATATCCGAGTCTTTGCAAAATCTTTACTCTCTGCCGGGAATGCCATTTTTCTTTTTCTTTCTTCCCCTGTACCACTCCCTCCACCAACTTTTTATTGTCTTTCAAATTTCAGCCCATATGTCACTTTCTCTCTAAAACTTTACTTAGCTTGATTGTCTAGCTTAGGTGGCTTCTTCAGGGTTCCTGTGTCAGTCATCACACTTTTCACCTCTCTATTTTCTGCAATGTGTCAAAAATTCCGTGAAGGTGGGATTGTGCTTCACTTACAACTGTATTTGTTTCTGACACCCATCCAGCGCCTGAGAAATAGTCAGTGCTTGTTTGAACTTGTCCAATGTGGAGCCATTGTTTAGTGGAGCCATTGTTTATATGAAGGCCCAAAGCTTGGGAAATGGAGCACCTGAATGCAAGTATAAATAACTACCACTAATGTGATACTCTTAGGAAGAAACTTCTCATTGGAAACATGTTAGAGAGATGCACTTGGTTTTCTCCTGAAGATGTTTAAAAAAATGTTATCTTGTAAGCGTGTAGCTTTAGAACCATGAGTGTACTTACAGGGACAAAGGGACTGCCTATTTGAAATGGGAATGGACGCTGTGCCACCAAAGCACTGTGTTCTCCCTCAAACCTCTGTCTCCTGTGAACATCCTCAGTCACCTTCCTCCCAGAATCCTCATGAATCCAAGCCTGGCCCTCCCTCTGCATGAGGTGGCACTGAGAATATTTTATCAGGCTGTTTTTTCAGTCCTCCACAGCATCCCAGGGAAAACAGCAGTCTGGTAGGGACCCTTGCTTTTTCCTGGACTTCTTTCTAGGATGGTTGTTGTAACTGAGTCTCAGATAGTAGTTACCAATGTCTCTATAGAACAGGGTCTTGGGATATACAGCGAGGTTTGCCATTGGCTACGCCTCTTCACTTATTCTAAGCTTATTTACCGAACTATACTCGAAATCAGTATATGTCCTAAACAACATTTGTGCTACACGAAATGACAGCCATTAGACATAAATTATATAATCTACCATCTTTTACTTCAGTTATGATACCTAGGAAGAAATAAATGTAATTTAAGAAAATAAAATATTACTAAGCTAGTATGTATTTTGTTAGTATGTAGATGCACATACATTAAAATAGGCATGTGAATATTAATGTATGCCAACTTTAAAAATAAGACCTTTTTTATTTCCACTGCTTATAAACAGATAACTAAATTGAGAAATGAAAAAAATAAGAATTTTGGAGTATATATAAGATAAAATCCTGGTTTTCCTTTTTCCTCAGAAACTCAAAATCCAGGCATTGTCTTAAAGTATATTTATTAAATAATTCTGCAGCTCACTTGTGAACACGAATGACTGAAAACAAAGGCTTTGTCATAAAAGGTTGCATTCTGCATGCTCTCACTCATGTGAGATCTAAGTACGTTGATCTCACAGGAGCAGAGTGTAGCTGTTTCCCAGAGGCTGGAGACTGCAAAGGGAAGGGGTATGGAAGCTCAGTCAGTCAGTACAAAGTTACAGTTAGATAGGAATAGGTCCTGGTGTTCTGTTGCACAAAAAGTCACTGCTGTCAACAACATGTCTACTTCAAAATACCTAGAAGAAAGGATTTTGAATGGTTATACCATCAAGAATCAACAAAAATATGTACATCACAGTATAAATATGTTCAACCAAGTAACAATCAAAAACAAAACACAACTTAAGAATTAATAAATAAAATGTAGTATGATGGCTCGTTCTTAACAAATATCTGACACAATCCTTACAACAGTCACATGGGAAAAGTATTATTACCCCTACCGTAAGTAGACTAAGATCATATAGGTAGGCAGTGTAGAAGTTCAAGTGCATTTCTTTTTTATATAACAACTACATGAATGTTAATGGACTCTCAGAATAAATTAAAAAGGAAGATTTAGATATATGTTGTCTACAAGAGATACCCTTTAAATGTAAAGACACGGTAGGTGAAATAAGTGGTTGGAAAGAGATATGTCAAGCAAACCATAAGCGTAAGAAGGTGGAGGAGCTATAATAACACCTGGTGAAAAGCCTTCAAGCCAAATGCTACAACTAGATATAAAGAGGAATATTCCATAATGATAAGAGGGTTAATTTTCAGAAAGACCTAGAAACCTTACATTTTTATGCAATTAAAAATAGAGCCTTAGTATATGTGAATCATAAATTGACAAACAGTCTGGACACAGTGTCTTACACTGGTAATTCCAACACTTTGGGAGGTCAAGGCAGGAAAATAGCTTGAGGCTAGGAGCCCAATACCACCCTGGGTAACATAGCAAGACCTTGTCTCAGTGAAATTTATTTTTACTTTTTATTTAGATGTGGGAAACAATTCAGGATTAGATATACAAATGGTCATTGTACAGATAAAGTTTGGGCCTCACTTTGGTCTCCATTTTGCCTCATTTGAAATCAGGTACACTTATTGATGAAGTGTGCCCTCTGAACTCCTCTGGCAGTTTTTCCCTATTGCCAATCCCCTTTTTATAATATGATAATTGTTTAGACACTGCTAGTGAGTGAGAACATGTGGTACACAGTTCTTTGTTTCTGCGATAGATCACTGAGTATTACAGATTCTAAATCCATCCAAGTTGCTGTGAAGTCCACAACTTTGTCCTTATGTATATATACCACTTTTTTTTAAACAGTCCACCTTTGATAGGCTACAGAGTTGGATCCATGTTTTTGCTATTGAGAATAATGTGGCAATAAACATGCATATGCAGTCTTCTTTTTTTATAGAGTGATTTGAGTTCCTCTGGGTATATTCCCAGATGGGTGATTGTGGGGTCGTATGGGAGGCCAATTTTTAGATCTTTTAGGAGTTGCCACACTGTTTTCCAAAGAAGTTGTACTAGTTTACACTTCCACCAACAGTGTAGAAGTATTCCCTTTCCCCTGCATCATCTCCAGCATCTGTTGTTTTTTGTTATTGATGATGGCCATCCTAACTGGAGTTAGGTAGTATCTCAGTGTGGTTTTAATTTGCATTTCTCATATGTCTTCTTCCGAGAATTGTCTATTCATATCTTTTGCTCACTTTTTATGAGACTTTTTTTTCTTTTCAACATGTTTGAATTCTGATTGCGTTTATTTAGGCTTTGTCTCTCTTTTTCTTGGTCAATCTGGCGAGAGATTTGTCAATCTTGTTTATTCTTCAAAGAACCAGTTTTTTCATTGATTTTTTTTTCTATGATATTTTTGTCTTCTATGTCCTGTATTTGGGTTTTTATTTTGGTAATCTGAACTCTTCTGCCAAAAATATGGTTTTAGTGGTCTTGTCTTTCCAGCTTTCATAGATGATTTACTAGACTGTTAACTTGTGATCTTTTCATTTTCTCAAAGCGTGTTTGTAAAAAAATGAATTCTCCTTTCAGTACTGTTTTCAAGGCATCTCAGAGGTTTTGGTAAGATATGTCTTTATTTTCATTTTTTCCCAGAAATCTTTTAATATATGCTTTGATTTCCATGTTGACTCGTGAGTTGTTCTGCATCATACTGTTCAGTGTCCATGTTTTTGTGGGTTTTGGGGTAGCTTTGTTGGTGTTGATATTTATTGTTATTTCACTGTGGTCTGAGAAGGTGCATGGCAGTATTTTGATCTTATGGAATTTGTTTATGCTTGATATATGGCCAAGGATGTGGTCAATCTTGGAGTATGTTCCATGTGGTAATGAGTAGAATGTATATTCCATGGTTGTTGGGTGGAGTGTTCTGTTGGTATCGATTAAGTCCATTTGGTCAAATGTCAAGTTGAGTTTTCATATCTCCTTGTTGATTTTTTGCCTTGATGATCTATCTAGGGTTGATAGTGGGGTATTTACATCGCCAGTTATGATAGTGTTAGAGTTAATATCCTTTTTTAGTTTACCTAGAAACTGCTTTATAAAAGTTGGTGCTCCTGTGTTGGGTGCATATTTGTTTAGGATGGATATTTCTTGTTGATCGATTGAACCTTTTACCATTATGTAGTGACCTTGTCTTTTATAGCTTCTGATAGATTAAAGGATATTTTATCTGATATTAATATCACAACTCCTACTTTCTTTTGTTTTCTGTTTGCTTAAAAGTTAGTTTTCAATCCTCTAACTTTGAGTCTGTGAGTATCCATTATGGTGTGATGAGTCTCCTGGAGATAGCATACTGTTGCATCAAGTTTTTTTAAAATCCTGTTTGCCATTCTGTCTTTTCAGTGGTGCATTTAGTCCATTCACATTCAGGCTAATTTTGAGATGTGATAGTTTATCCCTGTCATGAGGTTCTTATGAAGTTTTTTGTTGTTGTTGTTTGTTTATTAGTTTTTTGGTTTTCTTTTGGTTTGGGGATTAATATATGTGTGCCTTCTATTTTTTTTTAATTTAAAAAATTTTATTTTATTTTATTTTTTTTTTGAGTTGGAGTCTCACTCTGTCGCCCAGACTGGAGTGCAGTGGCCACTCCCAGCCACCGCAGCCTCGACCTGCTGGGCTCCGGCAATTCTTCCACCTCAGCCTTCCAAGTAGCTGGAATTACAGGCATGTGCTACCACACCCGGCTGATTTTTTTGATTTATTGTAGAGATGAGGTCTCACCAAGTTGCCCAGGCGGGTCTCGAACCCGCAGGCTCAGGCAATCCACTCACCTCAGCCTCCCAAAGGTGCGGGATCACAGGCTGAGCCACTGAGCCCGGCTATGTGTGCCTTTTAAATTAGTTTCTTGCATTCTTGGGAAGAACTTGATTGTTCTTTTCTTTCTTTTCTTTCTTCTGTGCTTAATATTTTCTTAAGCATTTCTTGTAGAGCTGGTCTGGAGGTGGCATAAACTCTTAGGGATTGAATGCCTGGGAAGAATTTTAATTTTCCATCACTGATGAAGTTTAGTTTAGCTGGGTAGGGGATTCTTGGTTGGAATTGTTTATCTTTGAGATCTTTGAAGATTGGACTCCAGTCTCTGCTAGCCTGTAGTGTCTCTGTAGATAAGTCTGCTGCTATTTTAACTGGTCTTCCCCAGTAGATAGTCTGACCCTTCTCCCTTCCTGCCTTTAGGATTTTTTCTTTCATATCTACTTTGTGTAAGCGAATTACTATATGTCTAGTAGTTGGTCTTCTCATTTGATGTCTTGCAAGGGTTCTCTGAATCTCTTGTCTTTGAATGGTCATGTCTCTGATGAGTTGAAGGACGTTTGTCTTTTTGGATAATTTCTATGGAATGTTTGTTCCAGGGTGGTCTCTGTTTCTCTATCTGCCTAAGGGAATCCAATCAATCATAAGTTCAGCCTTTTGATATAATTGCACATCTCTTTGAGGTTTGTTCCATCTTTTAAGCTTCTCTTCCACGTTTTTAACAGTTTGAGTTAGTTCCATATTCTGGTCCTCAAGCTCTAAGAGTCTTTCTTCTTCTTAGCTAATTCTGCTTTCCATGTTTTCAGTTTGCTATTTACTTTCTTTACTGTATTCTTTATTGCTGTCATCTCAGTTATCAACTCATTCATTCTTTCCTCTTGTCTCTCCTCATTTCTGTTTATTCTCTCTATTAATATCTTGATATCTGGGTTTGTGGCTTGAGACTAGTCATTCTTGTGGCTTTTCATTGTTTGAGTTCAAATTTGTATTTTCAGTGCTGTCTTCCCAGGGGTCTGTAGGGGATCTGTGTTCTCCCTCTAGTTCTTCTTCATTTGTGATAGTTTTCTTCCCTCTTTTTTTAATTCTTTGCTCAGTGATAGAATAGGGTGATAGATTTCACTTCTGTTTGCTCAATCCCCTATTCTTTCTTATGTAGATCCTCCAAATTTGTTCAATTTTGAAGCCAGACTGGGGATGAGGGGCTTTGCTTTTTCTAGTTTTGAGATTTGATTAAGGTGTGATGGGGAAGATGTGGTTCAGAAGTTATCTGCAGATCACGGTGTCTGATGACTAGTGTGTGGAACCCCTGAAACTCACTTCATTCCACCTTACAATCTCTCCATGAGGTGGGGGGCATATGTATGCTCCCTGAAAGCAAGATGAGATAAGAAAAAGTAAAAGAATGGAGAAAGGAAGAGGGAAGATGAAAGGAAAATGAAGGGAGAGAAGAAGAAGATGGAAAACAGACAAGCATTTAAATAATGGATAAACAAAAACAAACATTAACAAGCAAACGTACAAACAAAAAAAGTCCTATGATGCACTCACCCTTAAAAATACCCATGCACAAACAGAAAAACTAAAAACAACAAAAACAACAACAGCAAAAACCCAACAAAAGGAAAACAAACACAAAACATAAAAAATAGGAACTCCCTCTACGGAGCTATTATTTTTTTCCTTTTACCAGCAGTTCCCAAATACCACCACCATTTTTAGCTGCTGCCATGGTAGGGAGGGGGCTCTGATCTCTAGCCCCTTCCCTCTGCTTTCAGTTCAGGTCAATCAGGTTGCTATCAGTGTGGGTCAGATGCCCCATGGACTGCTGGGGGAGAAGAGTGAATCAGATCCAGACTCTGCCCAACTCATCTGCTCCTACTGCCAAGTATCCCACTCAGATTAGACATGCCCATGCCTGGTCCAGCATGGGAGTGGGGCATCTGTCTCTCTGTGTCTGCTCCTGAGATTTCCTCTCTGGGCTAGCAGTGGTGTATCCCAGAGGGATGCAGAATCACCTTTGGGTCTCAGGTTAGAGGCTGAACAGAGTTGGGTGGGCCAACACAGCTATCTGCCCATCCTGGGACAGAGAACATGGCAGTGGTCAGGATCTCCTCACTGGTGGCAGGACTCAGCCCCAGATTTTCTCCACGCACCTCCTCCACAGTTCCCACTGTTAGTGCCTGGTCTGCTACTGCAGGTGGTGATGTGCTCCAAGTGCCAGGTGCTGAGGAGCAGTTGATCTCTGCTGCCTTCTCCCTAGAGACCCCTGGGAATGGTGAATGATCCTGTGTGCTGGGGTCTCTGATCTTGGAGCAGTGGTGGGTGCAGCTACCCCTGGAGGGGAGCCCTGGGTGCTTGATTCTGAGAACCCTCTGAGATGGACCTTCAATCACCCACCTGTACACCTCATGCACAGAGACTGTCTTTATGGACTCTGCCCCTTGCAGAGTCTCTCACACTCCCACAAGTTCCGTTGCCATCTTGTTGAATCTCAAAGTGCATTTCTGTCTCTCTCCCTCCAGATGCTTGCTGCCACTCCTGCTTGGAATGTTGTTCTCCACACCAACCACCTTGCCCATTTTCCATTATGCTGTCTAATTCCTAATCATCTTCAAGTTGGTAGTTTAAATGTCTTTTCATCAATGCAAAACTTGAATACTTGATAGGCACCTCATTCCTAACATATCCAAAACCAAATTGTGATTCCTGTCCCCTTCTTCATAACTTATCCCTCCCATGATCTTCTCTAGCTCAGTCTTCCCTATTATATCTTTGTCCCAATACCAAAAATGACCCAGGATAATGTCATAGCGAAAGACTTTTTATTAAAGGCTGTATTCCAGTAAAGGACCAAAATCCTTGTCATCCAGTAAAGGCCGTATTCCATTAAAGGACCAAAATCCTTTCCATCTCTCTGGTACTCCTCATTATCAAATTATTAATTAAATACCATCAACTATGCCTTCAAAATTTATCTAAAGTCTGGTCACCTCTCACTTCCACAGTTCTCATCATCTCTTCCTGGATATAATTGCATTAGCCTTCTAGACCTATCAATTTGCCTCCACCATTGCCTGTTTCCAGCTCACCTCCAGTTCTACATACTTATTTAAACATGTAAGTTAGGTTATTTTCACCTCCAGTATCTTCCTGTCTCCCTCAGAAAAGAAGTCAGTTCCTGACAACAGCTCACCATCAGTGGTTCCTGGCTGCCTTCCACCTCTCTCGGATCCCTCCCTCCATCCACTCCTACCTTTGCCTGCTCCAGTCCAGTCTCTTCCTATTTCTCAAGCTTGCCAAGCAAACTTCTGACTCAGGACTTTTGCCCTTGCTGTTTACTCTACTGAAAGGGTCTTCCTACAGATATTCCCATTTCTTTACTTTCTTCAGGTCTATGCTCAAACATGACCCTATCAGGGTGGTAATAACCTGATCCATCTATGTAAAATAGCAATCTATCACATTTATCGCCTATACTTAGCTATATAGTTTATTCATAGCATTTATTTCCATCCAACATATTCAGTATATATTTGTTTATCTCTTTCCACTCTAATGTGGGCTTTACTTGGGCAAGAACTTGTATTGTTCTTCTCTGTACCCTTAGCACCCAGGAGAGTGGCTGGAAATGTCTTTTAAATGAATGAATGAACAAATGGCTTCACTGACTTTCCAAACTAAGGCATTTTATGTTTCCATTGTACACTTTCTTTATCCCATTCTTCAAATATTGAAGTCATGGTTGTTATTTGATTATGGTTCAATATCTATTTTCCCTACTGAACTGCAAATGCCATAAAGTCAGAGATCAAATTCGTCTTGTTCATCACCGATTGACTAGTTGCTAACAGAGCTAGTTAGACACAAAGTCAGTGCTTAATAAATACTGACTGATTTTTAAGACTTTTGCTTGGACAGTTGGTGATGATGGTTCCATTAACCAGGACTGAAAACAGAAGGAAGTGCACATTTGACAAGGGAAGATGTGGAGGCAGAGAAATCACATTACAGATGCAGAGTCTAAGACATATTCTGGCAGTGGACACACAGGGATTTCATGTTATGGAATATCCTGATATTTAAAGCTTTGGGGAAATCTGAGAGTACAGGGGGAGGACATATTCAGCCTGTGTGGATAATAACAGTAATATCAGTTAGCATGCATTAAACATTTGCTATGTGCTATGTACTGTTTTAAGTGCTTTACAAATTCAACCTATTTAATTTTGACAAAAACTCCATGCTGTAGGTATTATTAGAGTCCTCTTCAACACATGAAGAAATTGAGATAGAAGATGCAAGGCAACTGTTCGAGTTCACACCACTCTTCCCTCGCAGAGACTAGCTTCAGACCCTGCCAGTTCAGCTAGTGAGCCAATATGGCTAAAGAGAGAATGAGGAGGAAGATGGTTCCTGCTATTTCCTTCCATCATATTTTAATAAGTGTTCATGAAAAAAGTCATTTTCAATGAAATAACAACATGAAACTTTAGGATTTGAAATCTTATTCTAACAGTATTGTGCTCTTATTCTTACTGAATGCATTCTATGGACTGGCTGTGGCTTTGTCTAAGCAGTTCCAGGAACTGAAATAGCCCACAGATAATGTGATAGTGAAGGCTTTCTATTAAAGCACCTTGAATTGTTCTTGGCAGCTTATCCTCTGAAAGGAAGGTGCAACAGAAAAGTCAACTGAAACAAGCTTTGCATTGCTATGCCAGTTGCCTGTCACAGTCCAAAATAGCTGAGACTCTCCAGAAACTGTAAAATTGTCTTAAAGGTCCAATTACACTGTTGGCTTATCTGGTTTTCTTTAAAAATGTAGTTTAATTCATTCAATGTCACTTAAAAAAACTGGCGCTATATTCTATTTCGAGCTGAGTTGGCACTAATAGAGGTTACATAGGCTGGTTCCCTCCAGACAAGATCATGAAATGCTTATCATATTTAAGTCACAACTGATCTGTGCTTTTATTTTTTCCACTTCTCATTTTCATGTAATATATTGATACACTTCTTGATACCAAATTAGATGTTCCATATTCCCAGAAGAGCATTAAATACACTGAATGGAACACATTTTTGTGTGTATATTTGAAATTTTTGATAATAAATCTGCTTACCAAACTTTTAAAGAAACACAGTTTTGCTGAATTGAAACTGCTTTAAGGAGAAAAAAAACAACAACCTTCAAATCTCCAAAGACTATGGACATTTTAAAATAAGATTCACAGAATCTGATTTCTCAAGACGTGCCTGGTGAAACAGACCATCATGATCACCAGCTTTGCACCTCATTAAGAGATTTTAGAAAGAACCCTGCACCAGGGAGCCCCAGTCAGCTGACTCAACAGTGAAGACATGAATTTTAAAGCATCCTCATATGAAAGTTCTAGTAAAATTGGGTTTGATCTTTAGTTTGGCTGTTTTAGTTAGTAGTCTCTACCCAGTAGTCAATTTTATCTGCATCATTGAGTGGTTTTTTAAAGAAGGTTTTACTGTTCATCTTTGTGGTGTGTGTGTGTGTGTGTGTGTGTGTGTGTGTGTGTGTGTGTGTGTTAGAGAGAGAGAGAGAGAGAGAGAGGCAGAGACAGAAAGACCACTAGAAGTCTTAACAATAACATGCTAAAATTGAAAGTGAAAGTCCATTTCCACCGTTATTTTCTCTCTTGTCTAATTTTTCAGATATCATTATGAGTATTTAGGTGGGCAAAAGAACCCAAAGACTTCCTTCGCTTAAACATTATGACATGAATGTCCCAGTGAATACTGCAAAGTTCAGGCTGTGTTTTAAAAAGTTCGGCTTGCTCTTTCCTGGGGCCTTGGAAAGAAGCCCATTTACTTGCTTGAGCATTCTGGATATCATTGACATTTTCTTTGACTGTGCCTCAGGCTGTTGTAGTGTGAGGGGCTTTTTGCAGGAGGGTTAACTGCCTGAATGTCAGAAAGCTTCAACATCCACACGCCTTACCAGCAAATAAATTCATGTGTTTTTATAGTTTCATCTGGGTCGGAGAGCAGGTCACATATTAATCAGTTGTGTGTGGGGATGAGGAGGCTGAGAAGTGACTTTGAGGGAAATTTCGACCCTTGTTGCCATCCCTACATTTAAGTATTGGCAATTAAGTCCTGCCTAGTGATTGTGGTGAAGGGGGAGAGATTAGGGGCTCACGGAGCAACCTTGGTAATTAGGAATTTAGACTACCTTGTACTCTAAGTCCTTCAAAGCCCAGCTTTAAAATTAGGTGTAGTTGTCGGGATGGAAATTGCTGGATCTATCAGAGCTCAACTATTCCAGACTCCTTCTGGTGATTAGAAATGAAGCTTTGTTGCCAGGTTTCTCCTGCCGATTGCCTCAATATCCTCAACTGAAAATTAGAGATAATGATAGTACTTTCCTCAGAGAATTGTTGTGAGGACATAAGGAGCCCATGCATGTAAAAGACTCAGATCAGTTCCTGGCACAGAGCATATCTTCCTCATAGTGTTCCCTCTCATTGTCATAGTCATCACCAGCCATAATTCCACCTTGCTGGCCTGGTGGTTCAGTCTCTGCAAATACAGTGGGGTTACTTCTTCTCCCATCGTGCTTGGGTAGCAGAGCAGGGCTCACTTCCTTTTTTCTGCCACGCCCCTAAAATGCTGAGCCTGGTGTACTGTGGGCTATGAATGAGGTAAAAGTCACCAGTAAGAAGCGTCGTAGGGGAAAGAATTAAGCTATAGGCAGATGACATCTAGTTTCTGCTCCTGGATCTCATGTGTGGCCTTGAAAGGGAGACAGAGGCAGGAGAGGATCACCCCCTATAGGTGAGGCATTGCGCTACTGTTTTGTGTTCCCACCTGTTATATTATATTCCCCTTGTAACTAAGTTAGGAGATCACTGAGCTCAGTGAGGTTACTGACTGGCCTAATTCTCTTGGCAGAGCAGAGAATCAAACCTGCTTTGCCTCCTGAAGTCATCTCTTGGGTCCTTTCATTTGTTGAGGGAAGGAATTTGTTGGATTTAGATATTCTAAGGTGATTCTCAGATGTGCTGGAGGAATTTTGTAATATCTGTTGGGTTTTCAGCACCACTGTTGAGTATGATTCCTTTCCAATTCCACAAAAATGCTTTTGCAAAACTTTATTTGTCTCTTGTGTCCCACGTTCATGGATGTCCTCTATTTTATTTTAATGTCTGAAAATGTTGAGCCCATTTGGAGGACAACTCTTCCCTTGAGTTGCTGACATGGCACTAATTCTCTGCGGATACTCCTTCTTCTTTGTTTCTTGTTGACCTCTTTGTTCATCTTGCTTGAATCTTAGTGTCCTTAGTCCCCATGCCATCTCTTCCATAGCCTCAACCCTGGAAATCTCACTTGCTCACACACCACTGTATCGCTGATGACTCCAGGATCTGCACATGTGGTCCAAACTAGTGTGCAGAGCGTGGCTTGTACTCTCCATTCATGTATCTTGTTGCTGTTGTTGTTCAAATGGAAGACTGTCCTGACTCCCTAAACAAAAATGACACCCCCGCTCAGTACCTAACCTTTCAATTTCCTTCCTTTGTTTTTTAAAAAGACTATATCACTACATGACTTTATATTCTGCATTCCTTGGTTTGTTTCTTTGTTTTCTGTTTCCCCAAATAAATGAATGCTTTAGGAAGAAGAATACCATAGAGTGATTAAGAACACAGACTCCAAAGCAAACTGAGTTTGGATTTTAACTTTGTCACTTACTAACTTGGGCAAGATACTAAACTTCGTGCCTATTTTCACATTTGTAAAATGAGGTTAAAGCCAAGAGTATATTGCTTAAAGAATGTCTAGTATGTTCTGGGCTCTGTTCTAAATGCTGTGGATGTAGCACCAGACAGAAGCCAACAGACAGAAATCCTTGTCCTCAGGGAGCTTATGATCTAGTGGAAGGAGATAGATAATAAACAAGATAAAAAAGCAAGCTATACAATTCATCAACTAGTCATAAGATTGTTAAAAAGAATAAAGTAGGAAAGGGGAGGATGAGGAAGAAAGTTGGTGTTTGACTTCAAACAGGAGGATAAGAGGAGGCCTCCTTATGAAGGAGAGCTTCGAACAAAGGCCAAAAGTGGTTAGGACCCTGGCCATGTAAACACTCAGAGAAAGAGCTTTGCAGGCAAGGATGAGAAAGTTCGGAGACCCTTTCCAGGCTCATCCTTTACTTTCCTCTCCACACCACACGTTGTTCCCATCCCTACATTTAAATTACTCTTTGGTCATTCTAGACTACCAATGTTAGTATCTTTGCTTACTTTTAGTTTGTACTCTTCATCTTCACTTATTTTTCTGGAAAATATCTATGCACTTGTAAGTAAGCATGAAAATCACTGTACTTACTTTGATTATTGTTGTGATAACTGAATTAATGCATGTGTGTGATGATAAATTTTATATGTCAACTTGACTGGACCACACAGTGCCAGATGTGTGATTAAACACTATTCTGAGCATCTCTGTAAAGGTGCTTTGGAAAGAAATTTACATTTAAATTGGAGAGGGAGGGCTAAGATGGCCAACTGGAGACATCAAACGATTGCTGCTCTCAGCAAAATACACTAAAAGGCAGAGTAAGGCTGGCTCTTTGAAGATCTGCCTGGAAAGCCAAGCTGAGGTTAATCAGATGTATAGCTGGGGACACAGACAACAAACAGCTCCAAGCCCCAGTCACCTCCAGAATCAGCCCTGACACAAGTGTGGGAAGTACTCTTGGGGAAGGATGAATTGAGTGAACAGGAGAGTTTTTACTCTCCTCCCATGAACCTCTACCAAGGAAGAGGAAACCTTGGCCCTCCCCTTGAAGCCCTACCCATACTGGCCAGTTGCAGAAAGCTGCCCCGAATTGGGGCTGAGGTACCAATTGGAGTCATGTGGAGCCCTGAGGACTCCGTTCTGATGAGTCACAGAGCAGACAGCCCAATTCTTCCATGGAAAGGCTGTGCGGGGCACACCCTGAAGGAGCTGTCTGTGCCTCATGGGTGCTCCCACCTCCCTCTCTCTCCAACCCCCAGCCAAAGTGATTCACCAATTTGGGAATGTTTCTGCAATAACACTGGTGCCCATCCCAGTCCAAGTTCAGGGCTGCAAATGTGGCCACCATCACTGCCATTGCCCTTCCCCCAGAGCAAGGTGAAAATTAGGAAGTGGTGGACTTCTGTGCAAGGTGTCCCACCCACTTGCAGACTGGGAAAGAAATGCTGGGTCTCTTCTGCCAAGGCTGTGGCTGGCCTTCTACTCCTGAGAGAGAGAAGCAGACTCACCTAGATGGGAGGAGGCTGCTTTCTGCCCACCAGACACCTGTGCCAGAATTAAGCTGTGGGATCTCTCCTGACTGCCTGCCACCATGCTGACAAGACACGTGGGCTGGGGAGGGAGGTGCCAGAGTTCCCAGCCACCCAAAGCCATTGGGTTTTGTACCAAAAAGAGGGGAAAGCATCTGATCTGGAGGAAAGATTTTGCTCTGCCCCTCCCAGGCTGCATTGGTGAAACAATATCAGCCAATTTCTCCCAAGTTCACCACACTCACTGCAACCTTTCGCATTTTCTACAGGCAAACTAGAGGAGGAATGTTAAATAAGAAAATAACACAAATTGTCACTGTAATAATAGCAACTTCAACAAATAAATAATAACAAAGCAAAAAATAAAAAGACTGCCCTCACAGACAAGGAAGAACCACTGAAATAACACCAACAAACTTCAAAGTCATAATGATTCATCACCCATAACAGGTCTTCTCAGATCTCAAGTAATGGAACCTATGAAAGGCAAAGAGTCTCACTGAGATCCAAGAGAAAGTAGACACTCAAATCAATGAAGCCACAAAAACAGTACGGAAAGTGAAAGCTGATCTGATCATCTAAGAAAGAACCAAACTGAACTTCTGGAAATGAAGACATCTCAAAAAACTTCAAAACACAATAGCAAGCCTTAACAGTAACATCAACCAGGCAGAAGAGACTCTCAGAGTTTGAAGATTGAATTATTGAGTCAACCCAGTTTGACCAAAAAAAAAGAAAAAATTGAGAAAAGAATTAGAAAAAATGAGCAAGACCTACCAGAGGTCTGGAATCTTATAAAAAGACCAAAATCTATGGCTGATTGGCATTCCTGAGAGAGAAGGGGGATACAGAAAACACCCTTAAAAAAGTCTTCCAAGAAAACTTCCTGTATTTTGCTAGAAAGGTAGCACTGCAGACACAAGAAGTTTAGAGAATTATCATGAGGAATACATGAGAAGACCATCCCCAAGGCACATAAGACTTAGACTTGTCAAGGTGAACACTAAAAAAATAATTCTAAAAGTAGCTAGAGAAAAAGGTTAGACAACTTGCAATCAGATGACCTCAAAGCAGAAAACTTACAAGCCGGAAAGGACTGGAACCCATTTTTAACACTCTTTAAAAAAAGCAATTCCAGTCAAGAATTTCCTACCTCACCAAACAAAGCTTTATTAATAAAGGAGAATACTTCCCAGACATGCAATCTATAAGAGAATATACCACCTCCAGACTAGTCCTCTAGGAGATTCTTGAGAAAGATCTCAACACAGAAATGAAAGAATGTTTTCACCTATTGCAAAAGCATAGGTAAACACAGAGTTTACTGACCATATGTATCAATCACAAAGCCTAGAAGACAAATCAACTTCTTTGTTTTGTTTTGTTTTGTTTTTAGTTGGAGTCTCACTCTGTCACCCAGACTGGAGTGCAGTGGCCGCTCCTGGCCACTGAAGCCTCATCCTGCTGGGCTCCAGAGATCCTTCCGCCTCAGGCTTCCAAGTAGCTGGAACTACAGGCACGCACTACCACGCCTGGCTAATTTTTGATTTATTGTAGAGAGGAGTTCTCACCAAGTTGCCCAGGCAGGTCTCAAGCCCACGGGCTCAGGCAATCCACTCACCTCAGCCTCCCAAAAGTGCAGGATTACAGGCTAAGCCACTGAGCATGGCTGACAAATCAACTTCTTTACAACAATATAACAGGAACAAACCCCCAGATATCAGTAATTAACTTAAACATTAAAGGACTGAACATGTCACTCAAGAGGTACAGAGTGGCAAGTTGGATAAAGAAGAATGATGCATACTGTTGCTGCCCTCAGGAAACTCATCTCACTACAAAGGACACACACAGACTCAGGGTAAAGGGTTGGAGAAAGATCTCTCAAACAAATGGAAAACAAAAAAGAGCAGGAATAGCTAATCTTATATCAGATAAAACAGAACTTAAACCAAAAAAAAATTAAAAAGAATAGTGAAGGACACAATATAATGATAAAGGGTTCAATTCATTAGCAAGAAATAATCATCTTGTATGTATACACACCTAACATAGGAGCACCCAGATTTATAAAAAGAAATTGCTAGTTAATCTAAGAGAAGACATAGATAGCTATACAATAATAATCGGACATTTCAATACCCTGCTAACAACTTTACACAGATCATCGAGGCAGAAAACTAACATGGAAATCCAGAACCATCACTTGAAACAGAACCAGTTAGATCTAATAGAAGTCCACAGAATATTTTACCCAATAATAACAGAGTATATATCCTTCTCAACAGCACATGAAACATGCTCTCAGATTGACCACACGCTCAGCCATAAATCAAGCATGAACAGATTTTTTTTAAATCAATATTTTTTATTATGATATTGTGGGGTACAGTTAAGGGTTAGGTATACAAATATGCTTCATTCAGGGCCCCTTGTTAATAACAGGTGTCTCCCCGTCTCCAGACAGATGTTTACTACCATTAGTCCTATTCCCCCCCCAATAGTTTTCCACCACTGTCAGTCATTTTCTAATGGTAGTGTGTTGGATGATCAAGGTCCACTATATGAGTGAGAACATGTGATACTCAGATCTTTGTTTCTGTGAGAGGTCACTCAGTATTATAGACTCTAGTTCCATCCAGGTTGCTGCGAAATTCATGATCTTGTTCTTTTTTATGGCTGCATGGTATTTCATAGTGTATATGTACCACATTTTTTAATCCAGTCCTCTTTTGATGGACAGCATGGTTGGTTCCAGGTTCTTGCTATTGTGAACAATGCTGAGATAAGCATTTGTTTGCAGTTATCTTTTTTATAGAGTGATTTGAGATCTTCAGGGTATATTCCCAGTAGGGGGATTGCAGGGTCATATGGGAGGCTGATGTTTAGAGCTTTTAGGAATTGCCACACTGCTTTCCACAGAGGTTGCACTAGTTTACACTCCCACCAACAGTGTAGAAGTGTTCCCTTTTCACCACACCCTCTCCAACAAGTGTTATTTTTTGAGTTATTGATAATTGCCATTCTGACTGGAGTTAGGTGGTATCTCAGTGTGGTTTTGATTTGCACAGATTTTAAAGATTGAGATAATACCAAGTATCTCTTCCCAGACTACAGCATAATAAAAATAAGTATCACAAACAGGAACTCCACAAAACACACAAATACATGAAAATTAATTTACATGCATCTGAATGACATTGGGGTTAACACAGAAATAAAGACAGAAATGAAAAGAGTCCTAGAAATAAACAAAAACAAAGACACAACATACTGAAATCTCTGGGATATCATGAAATCAATACTAAGAGGAAAGTATAGTATTGCATACACATCAAGAAAATAGAGAGATCTTATGTAAACAGTTTAATCTTGCACCTAAGGGAACTGAAAGACAAGAATAATCCAATCCCAAAACTAGTAGAAGAATGGAAATTAATAAAATAAAATCACAGCTAAATGAAATGGAGTCCAAATAAATCATACAAAATCATTGAGTTAAAAAAAATGGTTTTTTTTTTTGAAAGGATAAATAAGATTGACAGACCCTTGACCAGAGTAACGAGAGAGAGAGAGGGAGAGAGAGAGAGAGAGAGAGAGAGAGAGAGAGAGAGAGAGAGATATCTCTCAAATAAACATGATCAGAAATGAAAAAGGGAATAATGTTGGCCATTGCCTTGCAAGACTGGTGTGACCATGTGCTCTTTGAGCTACTACTATTGCCATGCTTCCTGGCTTTGGTCCCCTCTCCCACCTTGGGAAGATGAATCTTCTCTCTCCCTTCTCTTTCTCTCTCTAATTTACTTTTAAATAAACTTCTCTTTATTTGCAAAAAAAAAGAAAGAAAAAGAAAGAAAAAAGGAATGTTACAACTTCCCTGAAGAAATGCAAAAGATTATCAGATATTACTATGAACATTTGTATGCAAGTTAAGCTACAAAATGAAGAGAAAATGGATAAATTTCTGGCAACACACAACCTCCCAAGATTGAAACAGGAAGAAATTGAAATCCTAAACAGACCAATAACAATGCAACAAATGAACTCAATAATAAAAAACCTACCTGCCCGATGGTTTCTCAGCTAAATTCTACCAGACATACAAGTAAGAAATGATTTTCCGCCTACTGAAAGTATTCCAAGCAATCAAGAAAGATAGGATTCTCCCTAGCTCATTCAATGATGTCAATATTATCCTGATGCACCCAAGTGGCAAAAACCCAACAAAGAAAGAAAACTACAGACCTATTTACCTAAGGAACACAGATGCAAAAGTTCTCAACAAGATATGAGCAAAATTGCATTCAATAGCACATTACAAAGATCATTCATCATGATCGAGTGGGTTTCATTTTCAAGTTGCAAGACTAGTTCCGCATAAGCAAATCAATAAATGTAACTCAGCATATAAACAGATGTAAAACCTAGGACAACATGATTATGTCAATAGATGCAGAAAAAGCATTTGATAATATACAACATCACTTCTTAATAACAGGCGTAATTTAGGCATCAAAGGAACATCACTCAAATATTAACAGCCATCTATGACAAATCTGCAGCCAACCTCATATTTAACAGGCAAAAGTTGAAAGCATTCTCCCTAAGAATTGAATCAAGACAAGGATGTCCACTCCCACCACTTCCATTTAGCATATTACTGGAAGTCCTAGTCAGAGCAATCAAGCAGGAAAAAGAAATAAGAGATATCCAAATAAGAAAAGATGAACTTAAAGTATCCTTCTTTATAGATAATATAATTCTATACCTAGAAAATCCTAGAGAGTCTGTCAAAAACTTCATTGCACTGATAAACAACTTTGGTAACGTCTCAGGATACAAAAATCAATATGCAAAAATCAGTTGCATTTCTATATACCAACAAAAAGAGGGCTGAGAACCAAATTTAAAAACTCAATCCCATTCACAGTAGCCATACACAAAAATACCTCAATATTCATCTAACCAAAGAGACGAGAAATATTTACAATAAGAACTACAAAATGCTGCTCAGATCAATCAAAACAACACAAACATTTAAAAGAACATCCCATGCTCATGGATTGGAAGAATCAGTATTGTCAAGTGGTCCATTATACCCAAAGCAACCTACAGATTCAATGAAATCTCTATCAAACTACCAGCAATATTTTTCATGGACCTAGAAAAGACAATACTTCAATTAATATGAAAGCAAAAAAGAGTCTGTATAGCTTAAGCAGTCTTCAGTGAAAAGAAGAAAGTCATTGACATCACACTCCCAGAGGACGAATTTACTACAAGGCTACAGTAACCAAAACAGCACTGTACTGGTACAAAAATAGACACAGACAAATGGAATAGGATAGAGAACCTGGAAGTAAAACCACAGACCTTCAACCAACTTATCTTTGACACAGCTTACAAAAACAAACATTGGGGAATGGAAACTGTATTTATCAAATAGTACTGAGAAAACTGGCTAACCACATGCAGAAGAATAAAACTGGATCACTATAATCACTATATACACCAATTAACTCAAAATGGATCAAAGACTTAAATATGAAGTTTCAAACTATAAGAATCTTAGAAGAAAACATAGGAAATACCCTCCTGGAAATCAACCTAGGCAATGAATTTATGGCCAAGTTCTCAAAAGCAAATGCAGCAAGAGCTAACATTGACAGGTGGGACCTTATCAAGTTAAAAATCTTCTGCACAGCAAAATAAATCCATCAGAGAGAAGAAAGAGAAAATCCACAAAATGGGAAAGCTATTTGCAAGCTATGCATCTGACAAAAGCTTAACATTCAAGATCTATAAGGAACTCAAGCAAACCAACAGGAAGAAAAAAATAACCCAGTCAAAAAGTAGGCAAATAACACGAACAGACATTTCTCAAAGAAAGACATCTAAGCAACCAACAAGCATATGAAAAAAATTCTCAGCTTCACTAATCATCAGAAAAATGCAAACCAAAACTACAATGAGACACAAACTATGCTGGCTAGAATGGTTATTATTAAAACATCAGAACATCATGTGTTAGTGAGGCAACGAAGAAAAGGCAATGTTTGTATACTGTTGATGGGATGTAAGCTATTTCAACCTTTGTGGAAAGCAGTTTGGATATGTCTCAAATAACTAAAAATAGAGCTATGTTTGACCCAGCTATTCCACTTCTGGGAACATACCACAAGGAACACAAATTGCTCGACCAAAAAGACACCTTCACTGTGTTTATTGCCACACTATTTATACTAGTAAAAATGTGGATCCAACTAAGATGCCCAATGAAGGTGGACTGGATAAAGAAAATGTGGCACATAGACACTATGAAATACTACATGGCCAGAGGACAAGGCAAGATGGCAATGGAACCGTTAGGAGCCTGAAAGTCTCTGTAAGTGCTTGTGTCCAAAGACAGTCTGTTGAGTGGGTGAGTACTGCAGGGTGAGTGAAAGTCCATCTGAGGGGAGACTCATTCTGGGACTCCCTTCTGGAGGCAGCTACACTCACTACTTTCCTGAGATCAAGTCCCCAGCATGCAGAATCATCAGCCATTCTTGGGGGTCTCCCAGGAGGAGGTAGTGGAGGTCAGCTGTTCTCAGCACCTGGTGGCTGGCCTTTACCACCACCTGGGCAGTGAGCTGGACACTGGCAGAAGAAACCGTGGAGAGGGCAACAAGGAAATCTGGAGCCGAGGCCTGCCGCTGGTGAGGAAACACTGACCACTGCCATTTTCTCTGTGTCCTGAGATGAACAGAGACCTGCATTGGCACCCCTGGCTCTGTTCATCCTCCAACCTGGGACCCAGAGGCAACCACTGCACCCCTTTGGGATCGACCATCACTTATCCAGAGAGGAAACTTCAGGAGCGGACTCAGAGAGAGGGACACCCAACCTTCATGTTGGACCAGGCGAAGACACATTGGATCTGAATGGGGGACCTGGTGACAGCAGCAGCAGTAGTGGATAAGTTGGGATTTGATTCACCCTCCTCCCACAGCAGTATTCGTGGCTAAGAGCCACCTGATGGGCTGCATCAAGAGCAGAGGGGAGGGGCTGGAGACTGGAGCCTACTTCTTACTGAAGCAGTGGCCAGAAGCAGCAGCGGTGCTTGGAAAAGGAACCTGAAGTTCAAAAAATAGTCACAGAGAGCTCCTTTTCTCTTCTCTTTTCTTTTTTCTCTGTTTCTGTTTTGGTACTTGTTTTGTTTTTACTATTTATTGATTTTTTTAGTTTTTCTGTTTGCATATGGTATTTTTGAGGGTGAGTGCATCACCGGGGTTTTTTGTTTGTTTGCATGTTTGTATGTTTTTCTTGTTCTTTTTGTTCTTTGTTTATTCGTTAGTTAGTGTGCCTGTTTTTCTTCTCCTTCTCCTCTATCTTCATCTTCCTTTAGTCTTCTTTCTTCCTTTTTCTGTTCTTCCCTTTTACTTATCACCTTTTTCTCTCAGGGGGAAAAATGACCCCACCTCATGGGCAGATTATAAAGTGATGGGAAGTTGGGAAGTCCCAGAAGACCCACACACCTGTCAGTAGATACTGTGATCTGCAGATCACTTCTGAACCACAGCTCCCTATCACACCTTAATCAAATCTCAAAACTGCAAAAAGTACAATCTGCCATCTCCAGTCTAATTTGAAAATTGAACAAATCCAGAGGATCTGCATAAGGAAAAATAGAGAATTGAGCAAACAGAAGTGAAAGCTATCCACCATCACTGAGTAACACAATTAAAGAAGGAGGGGAAAAGGGCAGGAAAGCCATCACAGACAAAGAAGAATCAAGGAAGAATACCGGTCCCATACTGACTTTTGGAAGGAAAGACAGCACCTGAAAATACAGACTGTGGAACTCAGACAGTGGAGAGCCCCCCAGAATGACTGGTCCCATGCCACAAATCCAGAGATCAAGGTATTAATAGAGAAAATGAATAGAAAAGTGGAGAGACAAGAGGAAAGAATGAAGGAGTTGAGATGACAGCAATAAAGAATACAGTAAATGAAATAAATAACAAACGGACAAACATTGAAAGCAGAATTAACCAAGCAGAAGAAAGACTCTCAGAGCTTGAGGACAAAATATGGAACTAACACAAACTGTTAAAAGCAAAGAAAAGAAGCTTAAAAAGATGGAACAAAGCCTCCAAGAGATGTGTGATTATATCAAGAGGCTGAACTTAAGATTAATTGGCATTCCTTAGGCAGATAGAGAAACCAAGATCACCCTGGGACAAACATTCCATGAAATAATCCAAGAAAACTTCCCTAATCTCATCAGAGATGTGATCATTCAAAAACAAGTGATTCAGAGAATCCCTGCAAGACAGTAAATGAGAAGATCGACTCCTAGACTTATAGTAATCTGCTTACACAAAGTAGGTATAAAAGAAAAAATCCTAAGGTTAGAAAGAGAGAAAGATCAGACTACTTACTAGGGAAGACCAATTAGAATAGCAGCAGACTTATCTATAGAAATACTAAAGCCTAGAAGTGACTGGAGTCCTATCTTCAAAGTTCTCAAAGATAAACAATTCCAAACAAGAATTTCCAATCCAGCTAAGCTAAGCTTCATCAGCAATGGAGAATTAAAATCCTTCCCAGACATTCAACCCCTAAGAGTTTATGCTGCCTTCAGACCAGCTCTACAAGAAATTCTTAAGAAAGTATTCAACAGAGAAGAAAGAAAGAAAAAAGAATGACCATACTCTTCCCAAGAATACAGGAGAAAGATTGAAAACGCACATGTATATCAACCCAAATATCAGAAGAAAACCAACCAACCAACCAACAAACAACAACAACAACAACAAAGCCTATAAGAACCTCAAGACAAAGGTAAACTCTCATATCTCTGTAATTAGCTTGAACACGAATGAACTGAATGCTCCACTGAAAAGACAAAGAATGGCAAACTGGATAAAAAGAAATGATGCAACAATATGCTGTCTTCAGGAGACTCATCTTGCCAGAATGGACACACAGCCACAAAGAGGATGGAAACAAATTTTCAGGCAAACAGGACAAGAAAGAAAGCACGCATTCCAATCTTAATATCAGACAAAATATCCTTTAAGTTATCAAAAAATAAAAAAGATACGTAAGGTCACTACATAATGATAAAAGTTTACATTCATAGACAAGAAATATCCATCCTAAACAAATATGCACCCAACATAGGAGCACCAACCATTATAAAGCAGTTTCTAGGTAAATTTTAAAAGGACATTGACTCAAACACTATCATAGCTGAGAATATAAGATCCACTATCAACCCTAGATGGATCATCAAGGCAAAAAATCAACAAGAAGATCTGGAACCTCTACTTGACACTTGACCAAATGGACTTAATAGAAAACTACAGAACACTCCAGCCAACAACCACAGAGTATACATTCTACTCATCACCACATGGAACATACTCCAAGATTGACCACATCCTTGGGCATAAATCAAGCATAAACAAATTCCATAAGATCTAAATACTGCCATGCACCTTCTCAGACCACAGTGGGATGAAAATAAACGTCAACACCAACAAACCTACCCTAATACCCACAAAGACATGGACACTAAGCAGCCTGATGCTGAACAACTCCTCAGTCAACACAGCAATCAAAATAGAAATTAAGATATTTCTGAAAACAAATGAAAATAAAGTCACATCTTACCAAAACCTCTGGGATACCATGAAAACAGTACTTAGAGGGGAAGTCATTTCTTTACAAACACACATCAAGAGAATGGAAACATTGCAAGTTAACAACTTAACAGATCACCTAAGGGAGCTGGAAAGACAAGACCACCAAAATCATAACTTCAGCAGAAGAATCCTGATCACCAAAGTAAAACCCCAAATACAGGACATAGAAGACAAAACTATCATCGAAAATAATCAACAAAACAAAAAGCTGGTCTTTGAAAGAATAAACAAGATTGACAGGCCCCTAACCAGACTGACCAAGAAAAAGAGAGAAAAAGCCCAAATGGACACAATCAGAAATGCAAAAGATCAAATCACAATGGGCCCTGAAGAAATAAAAAAAAATCATAAGTGATTACTATACACACCTGTATGGAAACAAACTTGAAAATCTAAATGAAATGGAGAACTTTCTGACATCACTCAACCTTCCAAGGTTGAAACAGCAAGGAATTGAGACATTAAATAGATCAGTAACAACCCAGGAATCAACTTCATCGTAAGAAAACTACCCTAAAAAAAAAAGTCCTGTTCCAGAGGTCTTTCCACTGGAGTTCTACAAAACATACAAGGAGGAGTTTATACCAATCCTATTGAAGGTATTTCAAACAATTAAGAATGACAGAACTCTCCCCAAATCATTTTATGAAGCTAATATCACACTGATACCCAAACCAGGTAAAGATCCAGCAAAGAAAGAGAGCTACAGGCCAATACACCTGATGAACATAGATGCAAAAATACTTAACAACATTCTAGCAAATCAGATATCAGATCCAACAACGCATCTCAAAAACCATCCATCATGACCAAGTAGGCTTCATCCCTGGGATGCAGGGCTGGTTCAGCATCCACACAACCATAAATATAATTAAAAACATTAACAGATATAAAAATAGTAATCACACAATTATAACATTGACACAGAAAAACCTTTTGATAAAATCCAGCATCCCATCTTGATAAAAACCCTTGAACATCTAGTCATAGAGGGAACATACCTAAAAATAGTAGGAGCCATCCATGATAAACCCACAGCCAACATATTTCTAAATGGATAAAAATTGGAAGCATTTCCCCTGAATACCAGAAGAAGACAAGGCTTCCCACTTTCACCTCTCTTACTCAACATAGTGTTGGAAATCCTAGCTAGAGCATTCAGACAAGAGAAAGAAGTCAGGGGTATCCAAGTAGGGAAAAAAGAAAGTCAAGTTATCCCTCGATGATAAAGGATGTCAAGCTATCCCTCGATGATATGATTCTATACCTCAAAAATCCAGGAGAATCTTTCAAAAACCTTCTTGCACTGATTAGAGACTTTGGCACAGTCTCAATGTACAAAATCACCATGCAAAAGACAATAGCATTCTTTTGTTTTTTGGAGTTGGAGTCTCACTGTGTCGCCCAGACTGGAGTGCAGTGGTTGCTCCTGGCCACCGCAACCTCGACCTGCTGGGCTCCGGCGATCCTTCCGCCTCAGCCTTCCAAGTAGCCAGAATTATAGGCATGCACTACCACGCCTGGCTGATTTTTTTATTTATTGTAGAGATGAGATCTCGCCTGCCCAGGTGGGTCTCGAACCTGCGGGCTCAGGCAATCCACTCACCTCAGCCTCCCAAAGGCACGGGATCACAGGCTGAGCCACTGAGCCCGACTGACAATAGCATTCTTATACACCAACAACAAACAGAGAACCAAATAAAATGCACAATCTCATTCAAAGTAGCCACAAAAAATGAAACACCTCGTCATCTTTCTTATCAAAGAAGTGAAAGACCTTTGCAATGAAAACTACAAAATGTTGCTCAAAGAAATAAAAGATGACACAAACAAATGGAAAAATATTCCGCTCATGGATTGGAGGAATCAGCATTGTTACCTAAGACAATCTATAGATTTCATGCAATACCCATTTAATCACCAGCATCATTCTTCTAAGAGCTGGAAACAACAATACAGAAATCATATGGAATCATAAATGACCACAAATAGTCAAAACAATCCTCAGCAAAAGAAACAAAGCAGTAGGTATCACACTTCCAGACTTTAAACTTTATTTTAGGACTACAATAATCAAAAACAGCCTGGTATTGGTACAAGATCTCGCATATAGACCGATGGAACAGATTAGAGATTCTAGAAGCAAAACTTCAATTTCTTTATGAACTCATCTTTGACAAAGCCTCCACTAACAACCACTGGGGAGAGAAGAACTTATTCAGTAAATGGAGTTAGGAAAACTGGCTGACCACATGCACAAGATTAAAACAGGACCCCTACCTATCACAAAATTCAACTCTAAATGGATCAAAGACCTAAACATAAACCGTCAAATTATAAGAATCTTAGAAAATACAGGAGACATTCTTATGGAAATTGAAACTTGCAACCAATTCCTGATCAGAACCCAAGTGCCCATGCCATAAGAGATAAGATAGATAAGAGACACCTCATCAAACTGAAAATCCTCTGCAAAGCCAAAGAAATCATCAAGAGGGTGGAGAGACAGCTCACAGAATGAGAAAAAATATTTGCCAACTGTAAATCTGACAAAGGTGTAGTATCCAGCATCTACAAGGAACTCAAACATGCTGAAAAGAAAACAAACAAACAAACAAACAAAATACAAATCCCTTTTAAAAAGTGGGCAAAAGTTATAAGAGACGTTTCTCAAAAGAAGATATCCGAGCAGTCGACAGATACATGAAAATACACTCAGCCTCACTAGTCATTAAAGAAATGCAAATTGAAACTATACTGAGATACCTCCTAACTCCAGTCAGGATGGTCATCATCAATAACTCAAAAAACAACAGATGCTGAAGAGGATGCGGTGAAATGGGGACACTTCTACACCGTTGGTGGGAGTGTAAACTAGTACAACCTCTGTGAAAAATAATGTGGCTATTCCTAAAAGATCTGAAAATCGACCTCCCATTGACCCAGCAATCCCTCTTCTGGGAATTTACCCAGAGGAACTCAAAGCATTCTACCAAAAAAGATACCTGTGCATACATATTTATTGCAGCACTATTTACAATTGCAAAAACATGGAAACCTATGCTGCCCATTGAAAGTAGACTGAATTTTAAAATGTGGTACATATTCACGATCGAATATTAAGCAGCCTTAAAGAAGGACAAAACTATGAACTTCACAGCAACTTAGATGGATTTAGAGTCTGTAATACTCAATTATAGAAACAAAGAACTGAGTACCACATAGTGTCACTCATAAGCAGACCCTGACCAATTCTCATAATACTATAAGAAAGGGATTTGCAGCTGTGGGAAACTGTCAGAGGAGGGAGCGAGGGGGGCACATTTTATCAATAAGGGTAACTGATCTCAAGCCAGGTGATGTCCGAAGTGAGGCCCAAACTTGACCTGTACAATGACCATTTGTATACCTAACCCTGAATTGTACCCCACATCTTTAAGATAAAAAAGTAATACTACAGTGCCATAAAGAAGCACAAAATCATGTCACATGGATACAACTGGAGACCATAATTCTAAGTGAATTATCACAGAAACAAAACAATGAATACCACATATCCTCCCTGATAAGTGGGAACTAAATTTTGGGCACAAACAGGCACAAGGGTGGGAGCAACAGACCCTGGGTACTGGTAATGAAGAGAGGCAGGGCGGGAGGGGAATATGAGTGGCAAAACGACCCAGTGGGTGCCACTACTGGGGGAGGGATGCTTGTCAGAATCCCAAATCTTGCCTTCATGCAATACTTATGTAACAAATCCTCACATGGACATAATTCTAAAATTAAAAACATTGTGAAGAATAAATTAATTGACTCATTTTGCCATTAAAAAACGGCATAAATTTGTAGACTTTAACATTAGATTAACATTTTAATCAGTAAAGAAAATCGCCCTCCATAATGTGGGTGGGCCTTATCCAATTAGCTGAATGCTAGAATAGAACTAAGAGACCAGTCATCCCCAAAGTAATGAAAAGTTGCCGCGCAGATGGTCTTAGGGCCTCATCTGCACCAACAGCTCTCCTCTAGCTGGCCTTAAGATGAATCACATCATGGGTTCTTGGGTCTTTCTTTTTTTTGAGTTGGAGTCTCACTCCGTCGCCCAGACTGGAGTGCAGTGACCGCTCCCGGCCACCGCAGCCTCGACCTGCTGGGCTCCGGCGATCCTTCCACCTCAGCCTTCCAAGTAGCCGGAATTACAGG
>NW_007255005.1:277435-287771 GCF_000164805.1 Carlito syrichta | reverse complement strand
GAGGCCTCGCTGCCCGGGTGGGTCTCGAACCCGCGGGCTCAGGCAATCCACTCACCTCAGCCTCCCAAAGGCGCGGGATTACAGGCTGAGCCACTGAGCCCGGCACTCTTGGGTCTTTCTTAAACCTGCCAGTCCACAGTGTGGATTTGGGTTTTCCAGTCTCCATAATTGTGTGAACCAATTTCTTACAATACATTGTCTCTCTCTCTCTACACATACACACACCACACACACCTGTTGGTTCTGTTTCTCTGGACAACCCTGATTAACATAATGTGTAAAGTAACTAACAGTTATTGGCACATAATAAGGGAAATATTCACTCGTACTGCAATCAAAGCACAGATATCAATCATGCCATTCTCTTGAAGGTGTCTCCTAAACCCATCCCAACCCGCCTCCCTAATTCATAATCATCTCTTCAGTCTCAGCTTCCTCCAGCCCCTCAGTCTGGGATAATGCCCTTCTTACGCATTCCCTATGTCTTCCCCAACATTGCAACTCATTAAATGAATTGCAGTTTCTTAATTATTTACTTACATTCCAATCTAGACTTTAAGCTCCTTGAGAGTGGTCACCATTTCTGGTTCACTGTTGTATCCCTGATACTAGCTCTCTTACTTGCATATGGTAATAACTGAATAAATATTTATGGAACAAATACATAAATTAGCTAAATAAATTATATTATATTCAAAGAGTTATTGAAAAGCCTACCATAAGGAAAATTTGTCTGAAATAACTTGGTTTCTCAAGGCTTCGATGAGATCTGGAAATTCCTCAGTAAGCTTCTTTTTTTTCTGTTTTCTCACAGAAAGTACACTTTTCCATGCCAAGTACTATCTTGAATATCTGTTATTGTCAATAATATGTATCTTGTGGAATTTATATTGTTTTAGTCAGGATGGATCAGGTTTAGCTGAGGGAACATAAAATTCCAAATCTTAGAGACATTAGCATAACAAAGTTTTCTTTTTTTTTCAGATTTGAAAATATAGTTTATTTAGAAAGCAAATTAGAAAGAGAGAGAGAAAAAGAGGAGTAGGGGAGGAGGCCAAACCCAGGAAACACGACCTGGCCAAAGTTTTATTTCTTATTCTGTAAGTGACTCAGGCCAACAGAAACCCCACCTACTTGTGGCTGCAGAAAAAGGAACATGAGGCCTCCTAAGCCACCAAAGTGGAGGAAAAGAGATTCTGGAGAAATCAAAGCGTGTGTTTACTGCTCAGCCTGGACGTGATAGATACCCATCTTTCTTCCTTTTCTTTGGCAGTAATGAGGCACATGTTTCTACTCCCGTTGGAGCTCAGTAGTCTTTGTGACCAAAGTGGCAGAATCACTGGATATTGATGAACATTGGTAATGCTTACTACGTATATCAATCCAGGAATGCAGAGAACCATGTGAAATTTGACTCTTGCACTTATCAATTTCCAATCCACATCCTAAGACTGGGTTTCAAAATGACCATGTCAATGGCAATGCTAAGAACTATGGGCCATATGTCATAAATGCCATTTATGGGAGGGGCTCGAGAAAACTGGGACTATCTTTTGGAGGGTGGCTTCTTGTAGTCCACACACAACTCGTTCTTCCGGATCAAACAGCCAATCAAAGTTGTTATCAGGAAGTTTTGAGAAGGTTGCCTCATGGCTTGCAGAAGAAACGTCCTGAGTTGTGGCAAACAGGTGACTGGTTTTTCTGCCAATGACAACACACCTGCCCACACTGCACTGAGCTCTTAGCAGTTTATTGACCAAAAATCGCATGATCCTCATGCCTCACACTCCCTGTTTACCCCATTTACCCAATCTCCCCCCAAGCAACTTTTTTTTTGTTTCCCTGGATGAAAAAGGTCCTCAAAGAGAAACTTTTTTTTGCTGATGTGGAAGTGGTGAAACAAAAAATGGCAGAAGCACTAAAAGGCATCAAAATGGACAGTTCAAAAACTATTTTGAGCAATGGAAAACGCATCTTAAAAGTGTGCTGCATCAGATGGGGACGACTTTGAAGGTGACCGAAGTTTAAACATGTAAGAATAAATACACAACTTTTTATAAGTAAATTCTGATTTTCGGGATCTCCCCCTCATATTCTGGTCTAGTGCTTAGAGTAGGACAATGGTGCAAGTTTTCTGCTGATAATGGGACAGCTGACCAGGATAGACAAGCAATTGGCTACAGTTTTCTTCTCATGGGCTTGAAGATGATCATTTCAAATATAATTTGGTCAAAAGTATTGACTGGTCTAGGCAGAAAATCCTATCTATGTGCTAAGTATCATTTTGCCTATGAGGCTCCCTGCTTAATTTTATATTCATTATCCTGCCATGGTTGTCAAAATTCTCCCAAATGTGAGTGCCTTAAGGACAAAATCAAATCCTTATTATCTTTGCATTCTGACATCTAACAATATGTAAATTCAAAACAACGACAGCTCTTTGAATGAATGAGTAAATAGCCGAACCAATGCCAATCTAAAAATAGTTACCTGTCATCGTAATCACTCTTTTTTCTTGACTCCACCTTGGGAGGGAACAGGGACAGTGTGTAATGGTGGCTCAGAGCAGGTGGACTTAGTAGGCAAGGGGATGTGGATCTTGTGCAACATACCAGCTGAAGACCTGTGGGCAAGTCAGCAAAGCTCTCCAAGACACGCCTGTAAAATTCATTCCACAGTGTTCTCGTGAGGCTGTTTTGAAGATGTGCTGACATAATCCTCATAAAGTGCTAAGCATCGCACCTGGCATCTAAAAGTCCTCAATAAATGCAAGCTATTATTATTTTCTAAGTGGACTTTTGCCGGTTTTTTCTAGGATTTAGGCAAGAAAGTGAACACAAACAAGAAACTTTTTTTTTTCCAGATTAGGAAATATAGGTTTATTTAGAAAGAAAATTTAAGAGATAGAGGGAGAGAGAAAGAGGAGATTCACCTTCCCAAGGTAGGGGAGGGGGCCAAAGCCAGGAAACATGGCCTGGTTAGAGCTCAAAGAGCACATGGCCACACCATAGCTCAGCAAGGCAATGTTCAAGTAACATTAAAAAAAAAGATACGTGCCAAATACCATGATAAACACGGTAGACTTTACCCATACCCAATCCTTATGATATCTGTATATTGCTGTTATTATTTTTCTTTACTAAAATTGAATCCTGGAGTGATTAAAAACTTGCTGAAGGTCATGCAGCCGGAAAGTTTTAGAGTTGAGAATTGAACCCAGAACCACTAAGGTCTTTTGTCTCAATGATTGCTTCAAAACCACTAGGGTGATGTTTTGGTTATCATGTTCATCTTTATTAAAGTTTCTCTGTTTGCTGAATGCACAGAAATAACTAAAGCAGTTATTAAACTGAGGCACTAGGACAAGTCCTTCTTTTATTTTATTTGAGCTCAAAGCTCTTCTTATTCCAACTTGCAAGTCTGTTTGTGCAATGCAGGAAAACCTCAGTTTTATTGTCATTCTCTGAGATAACTAAAATTTAACCACAATAACTATAAACTAATGATTAGTAATACCAGGTTACTAAGCGTTTGTATAACTTTTATCTTACGTTTTCTATTTTTATTATCTATGTTTCGTATGAATGCTGGGAGCATTCTTTGTCCCATTTTACAGTGTGGCAAACTGTCACACAGAAGTCTCAATTTCTCCATATCTCCTCTTGAGTTTATTGCAAAAAAAGATTACTACTCCAGACCTCCAAACCTTGATGAATTACCTTACCAGTATCTCTTCCACCCAGATAATTTAGTTATCATCTGCTAATTGCAGCAAGGCACATAAAAGAGTCATACTCTCATTATTTATATTTGCAGAAACTGAGTCCTGGAGTGGTTAATAATTAGCCCAAGATCACAAAGCTGGCAAGTGGTAGAACTGAGAATCAGACTCGACTTTTGGTGCACAGGGAACGGTAAGACAGTCCTGTAATGTGGCCCAGGGGTTTCAAACCTCATGCCCTTAGGTATTTGACGGGATTTATTTCTTTTGTTCTACTCCTTGTACTCCTATCCCTCTCTCTCTCTCTCTTTCTCTCTCTCTCTCTCAATTCCTCTCTCTGCAAATAAGAATCTCTTCTTCTCTTCACCCAATTATAACATGAACTTCATGAGAGAAGAGAGTTCTGTCTGCTTCCCTTCCCTGTTGTACATTCAGAACCTGGAGCTGTGTGTGGTTTTCATAGTAGAAACTAAATAGATTAAAAAATTTGTTGAATGGATGAATATACCCTTTTTTTTTGTCTGCAGCTTCAGTGCCAAATGGTGAAGAGCTTTGAATTTTGACAAATACCTGATGTGGATGGATGACTGCATCACTGACCTCACTTCGCTCTGTAAGCACACCTCTGGCCACGTGACCTTGCAGTTTCCCCCCACTGACAGAGAGGAAACTAATTTTCTACCTTTTGCTTTGGGTTCAGCTACATGACTTGTTTGGCCCCTAGAGTGAGAAAGAGCGAACCTAGAGTTGCCTCTGGGCTTAGATCTCAGGAGTCCTTGTCTGCTCTCCTCTTTCCGTTGTGTGCCTTTGCTGTGAGCAGAAGATGTTCTGGCAGTTCTGTGGTCCAGGGAAGACTGCCATACATGAAGTGACAGAACTGCAGGCTCCCAGCATGTGGCAGAAGCACCCCGTGAGCCCAGCGCCATCACCTGAGTTCCAGCTAGCAATGAACGCTTGTAGTTTTAAACCACTGACTTTTGGGGTATTTTCTTCTGAAGTATTTTCACAGAAACTGTTAACTAATGTACCCAATTTACTGTTGATAATGCAATTATGAATGTATGTGTACACAGTATTATACTCTGTGATGTTGGGTAATTAAACCACTGCCTGTATAGTGATATGACATTTGGTTCCACAAATTTTGATATAGGTAAAGCTATAAAAATTAAACATGGATATGAATAAATATATGGGATCAATGCAAATACATTTGATACTATTTAATTGAATGTTGCTGGAGAATGAAGTTGTGAGGAAAGCAAATTTGATCTGCCTTCATTTGAGATGATTTAATGTATTATGATTGTTATAATACAGTGTCACTTGAATGCTTACTTAGGCAGAAACTGAGTTAAAGAGATAACATACATGCCAGTATATAATTATTTTTTTAATTTTAGAAAATTAGATGGTAAACATTGTGTACTCATAATGTACAGTGAAATTTCCAACAATTTTCATGAAAAAACATACTTATTTTTGGCTGATATTTAAAATTTTATTTTAAATTCGGAGGGAGCCTATATAGGCATGTCTATTGTGTGACAGTGAGATATGGGTTTCTGTTGAGTCCATCACCCAAAAGAGTAAACCTCTTACCTACTAGGTCATTTTCCAACCCATGCTCCCTCCCCCATAAGGAGTCTCCAGTATTTGTTGTTTCCATCTTTAAGTCCATGTATACCCAGCATTCAGCTCCCACTTGTAAGTGAGAATGTGCAGGATTTGGCTTTCTGTTTCTATGATAATTCACTTAGAATAATGTCTTCCAGTTGCATCCATGTTGCTGCAAAGGACTTGATTTTATTCTTTTTTATGACTGCATAGTATTCCATAGTATACACGTACTACATTTTTTTATCCTGTACATTGTTGATGGGTACCTAGGTTGGTTCCTTGTCTTTGCTATTGTGATAGCACTATGACAAACATAGGAGTGCTGGAGTATTTTTGATAGAGTGATCTCTGTTCCTTTGAGTACATATCCAGTAATGGGATTGTTGAGTTGAGTGGTAATTCACTACAAATTACTATTATCCTAGTAAAATTAATTTTATATTTACTTTTTATGAAATTCAATCAATAACCTTATGATCACCATTTGACCCATAACTTTCTGCCCACAGATCCAAACTCAAAATAATTCTTATATTTGATTCTCTTCCTTCCCCTTGTATTCTAAGTCCCTTAGGCTGAGTGACATGCCAGATCTGAAGAGACAGAAGGCATGGTGGCACAGAAAAATGAGCACAGGTTCTGCATTTATACTGTCCTGCCCTCTGGCTGCCACACGTTTTTGGACACATGAACTCTCTCTCGACTTCAGTTTCCACATCTGTAAAATGATGTGAATATCAAATCATAATCTATAAACATTACCCAGCACTAACACTGCTTGTGTATAGCATTTGCTCAGTTAATATTAGTTTCCTGTTTCCTGTCCATTGGCATTGGGATCCTAATTATATTCCTCTCTCTGAGTTCTAGGGGAAAAAAGAATGAGAGAGAGAGAGAGAGAGAGAGAGAGAGAGGTACTTTAGTGGATACTGATTGCCAGTAATGGAGAACTCAATCTGCATCTAAGGATCTAAGGTGCATACAGGTTTTCAGTAGTCTTTATAGGATTTTACGTAGGTTACTAGCCTACACAGTTACAGAGCAGGGATGACTTCACTTCTTCCCTGCTTAGTCTCAGTGACTTCCAGGTGGCGGAAGTGAGAGTATGTACATCTGGAGGGCAGGCTGAATTCATAGAGTGCCAACAAAGGGCTGAACTATGTGCACCTGCACTGCTTTTCCCGGTATCTTTGGTCACAGGAGTCAGGGTTTCTTCCTATGGAAAAAGCAAGCGAGATGGATGTAGAGAATAGCTGATGCTTTCTTCTCAGTATTTCCTGTTTTGTAGGCTACAAAGAAATCTGGATACAAAAAGGAAATTACTCTCTCCTATAACATATTTCATCTCAGGCAATAATGCATTAGTGAATGTAATAAAGCTATAAATAGAGCTCATAGGCAGAGGTGATGAAATGTTCTATTCTCTGCTACTGAGGCTTTGGGCTGTGACTCAGGCCAGACGCATAATAAAGTGGTTGAAACCACTGCGCCATTCTGCCTTTTGCTTTCACGCTGATATATGCTAAGGTTTTTCTTGATCTTTGTCATCATGTTAATGCACCTTCAGAAGCACTGTTGGCATAGTTGAGTGTGGGACAAAGCAGACAGGGCAGGTGTCTAAAAATCTTGAATACTAGCTAGTATGTGGTACAGGCGAGGAGACCGTGGTCTCAGGTACACACAAAAAGACCAGTATGGCAGGTAGTGACATTCTGAAGAAATAGCAATAGTGAACAGTTTGGCACTGCCGCACCAATGTACTGTTATAGCCTCTTGTGCTTTCTTTATCCAACCATTCATTCATTCATTTATTCATTCATTCATTTGGTATGTGCCAAATGTTATTCTAGGTTTCAAAAAATGTATCAGTGAACTAATCAAGCAATAAAAATGTCCCTGCTTTTATGGTGTCAGCTCTCTTTCTGTCTTATAACCCTCCACTAGCAGTAAAGGTCATTTAGGATAGAAATTGTTTCATTTGTGGGTGTTTCCCTACTGCTATGACTGCACTCAATACATGATGGGTGAAGGCTGAAATTACCAACATTGGTTAGTGATATGTCCTGATACATGAACAAAGCAACTGAAAGGTATTCAAGTGGTGTCGTTTACATCTGTGCCACAATATCTGTGGCTTTCTACGACATTTATTCATTTCATGTTGTCTAAGTGCTAATAACATTCGGACATCAAAGGATGCAGGTAAGTAGTTGACCTTAAGAAAGTCTGTCAACTGGAGTGCATTCATGGGAGGCACAGATTGGAAGATATGACCCATCTGCCGCAGCCACACAGGACTGGTATGGTTTAATAAAAAAGGTGGCTCTAGAGTTAAGTCTTGCAAACTAAGAAGATGTTTCTAGACTTAAGTACAAACAATATAAGACACTGATTTTATGTTAGAACTAGGTGGCAGGGGGAAAACCACTACCCACCACACAGGCTTCTTTAGATGGACTTCTTTGAGTGACTTTGAGATGCATAGTCTCCCTGTCCGTGTGTCTGGGAATCTTTGTGTGTGTCGTTTACTTCTGTTCGATTTAGTCTTCAGAAAAGGGCAGTCAGTTCCTCTTGCTGATTTATATTTGTTATCTGCTAACGGCATCCTTGGAGGTTCAGAAATACCCACATAAAATGGAAGGCATTTGACAGAAAAAGAGAAAACCAGCCGGCCTAGTTAACCAGATCCCCTCCTTCCCCTGCCCCCTGAGAAACGGATATTTTCTGGTAAGGGAGAAACTGGGCATGGTGCCACCCTGGAGGTGCCTGGACTGTGTTTAACAGGCAGCTTCATTAGATTACTCACCATCTCCCAGGAGGTAATCTCATTAGACAGTGTTTATCAGTCATGGTGTGCTCTGCTTGTCACGACTCCCTTGTTCCCTAGCAGCAGCACCTCCAGAGTAGTATAACGCGTGCGTGTGTGAAAACAAAACTGCCTGGATGCCTTACAGAGGAGAAGAAAAGACAGCGGCTGAGCAGTCAGTACCAAAAACTTAGATCTCTTTCCACACGTGATAATGTTCACATGCTTGGTTCAGGAATCAGATCTGTGGCAACAATCAAAGTGCCTGAAAACATCAGGTGCCAATTACTTAGACTGCCTAGTTGGCCGAAGTACACGCTGTCTTGTAAGCCTCTTGAGAGGGAATTTTGTCAATAATTGCTTGATTACTTTTTGAGGAATAATTTATTCCCTGGTGCACTAGAATATTTATTTCTTCTGCTTTTCCTCCCGTCTCCCGTGTCCACTTCAGTGAATATAAGGCATATGTTAAGCAATCTTATCATATGCTCTCGGACTGGTGGACAATATTTCTCTTTTGTCTGATGTTTCTGGTAAAGATCTTGGAAGAGGTGTGTGTCCTCTAGCTCACACTGCCCATTGATTTTCTTTTGTTCTCTTATTTATTCAAGCAGCTGTTTCTTTCTAGCCTCACTCATCACTAGACCAGTGCTTGTATGATCTAAGACTAGAAACTTAATTTTTTTATATCCTTACTTAAATCATAGCTGCTTTATTGCCTTTTTTTCTATTTGGAGATTTAGTGTTCCTTGAAAAAGGCATTAACTGTTAACTTTTTAAACATGCTAGGGTTTCAGGAGATGAGGGTATCTTGGTCACTTTTGGGGGGTTGGCATCAAACGCTCTAAGTGATGTGGTCTCAGGCCACATTAGCAAAACCATCTCCTGTTACTAACAGTCACTTCTCTGCTCTAGTTATTCCATTCCACTCCTCACTTTTCCCAGGTTCCTAACTGTTTCTTCAGCTCTTCCCTTTTGCCTATGCTGGTCCTTCCTCTGGCAATGACCTTTCCTCTTTCTCTGCAATCCAAAACTTCTCATTTCTTGTTCTTTAAGACCTATCTCAAACGTCCATCGGTCCAAAGTCTTGCTTGATCTCTTCCTCTGAAAGCTCACAGAATTTTATCTGCACCTTATTGGTAGGACTGAACAGTAAACCATTAGTTACCCAGCCATAAGCTATTTGAGGGTAGAACCAGTGCCAGATTTAACGTGGCATTTTTTCCCCAATGCCTAATATTTTGATAGAGCCTCAGTACTAATTCCTTAATCAAGGCTATTTTTGTATGACTATTTCATCTACATATTCCCTTTAAAAGTATCTGATGAATTCTGAAATCATTGAGTGCTCCCTGTAGATTTTGCTGTAGGCATTGCATTTCTGGTTTATGTCAGTAAGACAGTATGTATATATGTATAGTATCCTCATTTAAACTGGTGAAACTGACTAGGGACTACCCTCAGTTTCCCATATTTCTGTTAAATGTGGAAATACTCATGCTATTCCCTTCTTCCACGTTGATTAGCTCTCTCCATTCCCCACTATTTGCCTGCTATTTTTAATCCATTTTTTAAAAATTATATTTTGCCCAGAATTTAAAGTTGTTGTTAACAGGACGTTTGTTTTGTTGTGGTTGATCTATTTAGCTATTTCCAGAACCTGAAACCTGCAGCATTATTTTTAAAGCACTTGCTATTTCATCATTCCTTACATTAGATATGACGAGTAGCAACCACTTTGTAGCAAAGACTACTTACAAATCTCTGGTACTTTATAAATTCAGTCTTGTTCTTTTATGGCTAACTGCTTTTAATATTACCATTATTTGTGAATTGGTTGTTAATTTCAATTGAAATTTGTCTGATTCTTGATTTAAAAAAATTTTTTTATTATCAATATTTTTTATTATGATTTTGTGGGGTACAGTTAAGGGTTAGGTGTACAATTACGTTTCATTCAGGCACCCTGTTGATAAGAGGTGTTTCCCCATCCCCAGACAGATATTTGCTACTGTTAATCCCATCCCTCCCCCCCCATAGTTTCCCAGTACCGTCAGTCATTTTCTTATAGTATTACATTGGATGTTCAAGGTCCATTATATGAGTGAGAACATGTGATACTCGGATCTTTGTTTCTGTGAGAGGTCACTCAGTATTATAGACTCTAGTTCCATCCAGGTTGCTGCGAA